>NC_092214.1:82674409-82704547 GCF_043381705.1 Parasteatoda tepidariorum
TCTAAAATATATATATATATATATATATATATATATATCAAGTTCAAAATGAGGATAAAGCAAAGGAAAATTATAGACATATGAAAAAGAGGGGGAAATAATAATGAAAAAAATAACAAACAACTGGTAAAAAAAAGGATAAATTTTTTTAAGAAAAACCGGAAAATTGAAGATTTAATCTTTTCATCAGCCCACACGATTATATCCGCGAAAAAGAGAGCCTTCTGATATTGTATCAATATAGCCAAGGCAAAATATATTAATACAATAGTGTAAGGAGCACTCAAAAAAATTTTTTACGAAAATTACAACAAGTAAAATAGAACACAATAAGTAAAAATAACACGTAAAAACTGAAAATAAAATAAAATAAAAAGAGAAAACAGTATAAAACAAAATCTCCAAAGCGAGTTGCGAAATCAGATGTACTTACATGAACGGGAAATTTTTCAAGAATGATTTAAAAATATTTTCGCAACAAGATTGCCAGATTACAAAATATGAAAACAAAAACTCAAATTGAGTGTAACTAGAGGAACTTAAAGTGCCGTTCTTACTGCATTGCTGAAGTGATTTGTTATGCTGTGCATTGATTTGTTAGTTACCAAGGATGGGCCCGAAATGGATGTGCGCAAGGTAATATTATACTGGATAATTTAAAAAGCTGACCATAAATAATTTTAGAAACTAAATAAATATTTATTTAAGAAAAAATATGAAATAGAAAACAGAAACAGAAATGGCCTGTTTTGCAAATAATTTTACCCACGGATTTGCCCGAAAAGGATTTGCACAGGGAAAAATTATAAAAATTAACAAGGAAAAATTATTTTAGTAGATAATTTTAGCCACGGATTTGCCCGAAATGGATTTGCACATGGAAAAATTTTATGGATTAATAAAGACATTTTTAGTAGATAATTTTACCCACAGATTTGCCCGAAATGGATTTGCACATGGAAAAATTATAAAAATTAACAAAGAAAAGTTTTTTTTAATGAATAATTTTAGCCACGGATTGGCCCGAAATTGATTTGCACACGGAAAAATTATATAAATCAGCAAAGGAAATTTTTTAGCAAAAGAATTTTTTAGTAAATAATTTTGACCATGGATTTGCCCGAAATGGATTTGCACCTGGAAAAAATATACAAATTAACAAAGAAATTATATAGAGAATAATTTTTTCAACGGATTTACCCGAAATAGACTTGTACATGGGAAAATTATATAACTTAACAAAGAAAATGTTTAGTAAATATATCCACAGAAATATACGATTAATTCAGTGATTTCATATAACATTTTATTACTTTAGTTGGGTATCCATTGTTATTTATCAAATTTTAAAAGAGTTTATCGATTTGTTTTTTTGGATAAATAAATATTACTGCATATTCTTTTAATTCTGCTCATTTCATTAAGTGTGGTATTTAAATAGATGCTCATAGAAACATTAGAATTCCAAGTAATTAATTTATTAATATTAAAATTAAAATGATTTATTTTATCGCATAAATCAACAAATTAGATATTTTCTTCTTTTATAATACCCAAATCCAAAAAATTTAAATTAATATTATCATCATGATTACGAAGCAAGATTAATTCCTCGTTGTAAATAACATTGAATAAAATAGTATAATCTTGAAAATTAAAGATAATTAAGTCTTATATATATCTATAAACAAAATTTAATACTATGCGGTATTTCTGAATAAAGAATAATTATCCTAAGATAAAAACTATTCTTTATATGTGTCGATATCGCAAAAAACATATTGTTGAAAAAGATCATGAAATAAAAGAAAAATGTAAAAAGTAATCAAACTTACCGGTGTGTAGCAAAATGCGGTTTAGGTTTAAAAGTACAATAATTAAACAGTTAACAAAATTCGCGAAGAGGTAAAATATTTGAAGTTGTGCTTATAGCTTGAATCGAAAAAAATAAAATTAATAAATATATATTTGATCGAAGAAGAAGAAAAAATTTTAAAGTAAAATATTAGTGCTTCCATCTATGAGAAAATTTAGTAAAAATGTATTTTTCGGAAATAAATTTATTAAAACCCAAAAATGGAGAAAATGTAATTAAAATGATAATAAAAAATTGCTTAACGGGTTAATTTAATTAACAGATCGAAAAGGAAAAAAGCATTCATCTTCATTCCATCATTCAAAGGGTAACTTATTTAAAAGTCAGTTCTGTACAAATGGATAGAAAGCCGTTTATAGACTTCATTCATACATCCTTACATAATATTACAGTATACACTTTTCCATCTTTCATAGGGTGACTTATTTAAAAATCAGAGCCAGCACATATGGATAGAAAGCCGTATATAGGCTTTATCTTTCATTCATACCACCTTACATGATTTTAAAGTATACACGTATCAGCTGCATTCATTTGGGGTGGTTCTTTATGAACCAGAGCCCATTCCACTTATACGAAAATAATAATAAAAAATAATGAAAATAAAAATAAATAAATTAATTAATTAAATAATAAACTGTTTATTGTACTGGACAATTAAATTAATTTTAAGAGGCTACAGATTATCAAGAAATAACTTAAAAAATATTTAACTCATCCTATATAAAAGGTCATACATCCAAACTATTCCGTCCAGTGGCTTTAGGAACAGTTTATCGTAGTTAGTTCCTACCTTGAAAAAATCAGAGTTCATTCTAAAAGCAGAAAAATTAAATAAAAATTTAAAATTAATGTACCAAGTTTTTTAAGATATTTTTAAAATGGAATTTAAGAAATGAACAGGGAAAATGGCTATTAATAAAATCGTTTTTATATTTATCAGTGTCTAATAAAAACTCGTTATAATTAGAATTATTCCTGTAAAATCTATGAGTTTGATTGGTAATAATATTAGAAAAAACCTTATTGGCTAAGTTAGAGTTAAAATTAATGTAATTTTTTATTGGAAAGTTAAATTCATTTCTTTTGTCAAAAAGTTTAAATGTAATATTTTTTATCTTCATTAATATTAAGAGTCAAATCTAAAAAATTTGCTGAAGAATTACTATTATTTGTTTTATTAAGAATTAATTCATTTGGATAAATATGTTTGGCTAGAATATCGAAATCATTCAAATTAATAACTAATAGATCATCAATGAATCTGAGAAAGAAAGAATTAATTGGAAGATTAACATATGATTTTACAGACCCATATTATTGTAGAGAAAGAAAAATGTTGCAGATGTTAGTACTAAAATTATTACCCATGGGAATACCTTTAATGTGTTGAAAAAAGTGGTCATTAAAGAGAATATAATTGTTGTTAAGGTAAATATGTACTAGAAAGTTCCAGGTGTCTTCATTAATAATATCACTGAAATTAAACATGCTATGAATTTGAAGAAGGTCATCATGAATTTTATTTGTTGGAAGGGAAGTATATAGGTTTTCGAAATCAAAACAGTGAATTGAATCAACATTTTTTAAAGCTTTTAGTGTATTTAAAACCTGAATGCTATTTTTAATATTCCAATTTAAAAAATTATTATCTTTAGTAAGCTTATTAATTTTGTTATAAACTTTTTTAAGAATGTTCTCAAAGTAAATACCGATTTTTTTCATGCTACTATTAACGACACTAGCAATAAACCTGAATTTGGTTGGAGTCTTATGGAATTTTGGATGGACAAAAAGAAAAGGAAAATTTTTAATATTATTTGGTTTAATTTTAAGTCTTTCATAGATAGCATTAATTTTATTAATAATAATATCACTGTTGGTGTTAAGTTTTTTGTATGTTATATTGCTATTAAGTTCATTGGAAAGAAGTTGCTTGTAAATAAATTTTCAAATGATTGCAAAATTATTCTTAGCCTTATCAACAGTGGTAATACAAAATTTATTTTGAATATTTTTAATACCTTGTTTTAGAACAGAGTTAAAAATTAAATCCTTATGAAAAACTAATTTGTCCCTTTTAATACTGATTTTAAAATCTTTAATGATATTCTCTCTCCATTCAAAAAAGCCTTCAATTTGGAAATTATGTTTGAAAGATAATTTTAAAATAAAATCATCGAGATTTTTAAAAAAAATATAAATTACTTTATTTTTAGCAGTTGGAAAGGATGGTCTAAATTTAGAACCTAGAGAGATTAATTTTTTAATTTTATCATTATCAATAATATCTAAATCACCTGTAATAACATGTTTATGGAAGGTATCAAAAAAAGAAGCATATATATATATATATATATATATATGTGCCACTTCTTTAAAATCAAAAATTAGCACAACGTTTGGGGCAAAATCTGCAATTCAAAATAACAAATAGTTTTTAACAACCTTTTAATAGCTAAATATATTTTACAGATACCTTCATGGGCTGAAAAATTATTTCATTAAAAACTTGAGTTTGTGTGAAATTGCATTTAAATTACACATTGCAAATTTCGGTTGTATCATTTCCGATTTCATCCTTGCAAGTGTAAAATATCAAATTTATAGTAAATCAATATTTTATTTATTTACCCTTGCTATCTAATCTAAAGTGCTGTTATTTATTTTCTGTTGAAGTCTAAAATTTAGAAATTTTAAATTTTACAAAAATTGTCTAAAAAGTGATAGATAGTCTAACATTTTATTTAATCTTACCAAACTTACAATCAGAGTTATTTTGTGTTTCGTTATAGGCTGAACAGTCACTTAATTTATTTTGAAGTCTAGAATTTGGCATTTAATTTTTTTTAAACTGTTCTAAATACTTTGTTTTTAGAAATGTTAATCTGTTCATCAATAAAAGGCTGATAATAAGCAATTTTTTTTTACTTTCTATTGAAGTCTAGAATTCGGCATTTTTGCCTTCAAAAATGCTCTCAGTGTAATGGAATAGTTTAAAATGGATATATAATATAATATTTTATGCAAAACTACCAAACTTACTTCGGTGTTATTTTGTCTATCATTAAATGCTTAGTAATTAAAGTTGCCAAACTTGGTTTTGAATAACATTGAGTTATTTGAAGCATGCTTTATTGTCAAGGAATGAGTTCGTATAGAAGAAAGAACAGTTGTGAAATGAAACATTATCTATTGTCTTTTGATCAGACTAAACTAATCTCTGTAATCACCTGAAACACCTAAATCCTACTGTCAATTCCACTTCAGGAGATTAAGTTGAACGACAGCAACAAGCTTTATTCTGGAATTTAGCTTTTATTAATCTACCCAACCAATGTCAGTAGGTTTGATTAAAGTAGCTTAAATGTCTCTCTTTAGTAAAATTTCAAGTTAAGTATGGCAATTTAAAGTTTAACATTATGGTTTATGTAACTTAAAATATTCCTTAATTAACAGGCAATTAAATATTGAATAGTATTTTAAATTTATATCACATTGAATAATATTTAAAATTTATATTATTAAAGACATTTAAAGTATTAATGTTATTTTTCAGTAGAAGTTTTTGGCCATTTTTAAAGTTCCTGTCTCGACAAAAGTGTTCAAAAATATATGTGTGTTGCTGCCATCTGCGTGAATAAGAGTATAGTACTCTATTGCTCCAAGATAACGAATTGGATAGTGTAGGACTCTATAAACTCTTCATGCGTTGAAGGTGATAGAGGAGATATTATGGTGTCAACATTGGGACTCGAACCCCAGATCTGTTGTTCATGAGATTAACAGATTAGCCTGCTTGGCTGTACCCAGCTACAAGGAACGAAACGTCTGAACGAACTAAACTAACTGGGTGCACCTAGTTGGTGAATTAAATTCTAGTTATTTGACCCTATTAGGTAAAAGCAGTTAATAAACGATTTTTCTCACAGTTAAAAGTTTGAGTACCATTTTAATTATAGTTACTTCACTGCTTTGTTTGAATATGGTAAAATTTCTTGCATTGTGCTCTACATTCAGTTTCAATTATGACATTTATCCATAACATTGGCTTTGTAGTTTTAATGATAGAATAATAATTTTGATCCTGACGATAATGCTCTAAAATATGTCTGTTTTTTTATTGTGCGTGTATTATTTAGGTTGTGTGATAAATATGTGTGGATTACTTGAGGTTGAACCCTAAAAAGGAGCTGTGTGCTAAACCACGCCAAACTGTGTCAATTTAAATTAGCTTCGTTTACTACTTTTGTTCATAGCAAGGGCTTTGTTTCAATTTCAGCGATGGAATATTTGTTCCGTTACCAACTACTATGTTTGAAGATCTTGCACAGCGCTCACTAATCCGTGTACTATACTGCAATTGCTATTAAAGATATAACCCTAAAATAAGAGATTTGGGTTAAGTCGTGGCTAATTGTATTATTTCATTGTGCTTAGAATGGCAGAGTGTTCAATAAACTTGAAATTTATTTTTTTTGTTTTATTCTCAAATTTTTAACTAACTTTTTACACTTATTTTTCATTCTTTTTCTAGGAAGTGCGTTTGAAATTGGTTGAACCAAAGTGCTACTCCTCAAAACATTCAACATTGGAACATCCTATCAGCCTTGCTGGTACTGAGTATGAGACAGTGACCTTTTGCAAGAATACCAACAAGCTCTTTGGCGTCAGCCCCAGCGATATAGACAAATATTCACGTGTTGTATTTCCCGTGTGTTTTGTCTGTTTCAACCTCATGTATTGGATCATCTATTTACATATCAGCGATGTCCATGATGAAGGTATAGTCCCCCTAGGGAGCAAGTGACTATTCCAAATTATCATTCTTCATAAAATCTTACATAAGGTGAAAGTCATGATAACAAAACATTCAGGATTCATGTCTAAATGAATCTCTTACTAAAACTCTTAATGTGTGTGAGTGTGTGTTTGTTTCTACAGGAAAAATACCTTGCACTTTTTTTTCCTTTTGATTTACCTCATCACTTTCATGTGTTGCATTTAGACTAGGATAAACCACTTTAGAGGCGAAAAGAAATCATCATTTTTTAAGCAAAATGTAACACGAGAAATTGATAAATGTGTACTTCAAAGAAAGTAATATTTTGTTTATAGTTTATTGCTTGCGGGTTTGTTTCGCGCTACTATTTTCAGCGCAAGAACCATCAAAACTTAAGTAGTTCTATACGGATTAGAGCAGAAAATATTTACGGACAAACATTTTATATTTCCTTAAATAATTCAGTTATGTAAGAATGTGATAAAAAATATTATGTGTTTTTATTATTCATACTTCATGTAAATGTATATTTATCCCATTGTGCGTTGGTAAATCGCTCATATTAAATAATGACTTATGTTACTTCATGCTTCAGAGCTTAAAAATATATTCATATTTTATTTGTAGATGATGAAAATTCGTCAGTTTAAATTATAGTTTTATTACATACAAGTCAAAAGGCAAACAGCACATGGCAGTACTTATTATATTTCAGAAATATCTTATTGCGTCACGATAATTATATAATCTTTATGATAAGTTGATCATAAGATTATGTTACTGTTATGCTGAAATATGCATAACATATTTCCTAACATTTTAAAAACCAAATTATTCTCTTATGTAATACTCTTTCAATAAATAAAAATCCTTAAAATAATCTGTAATCTTTTTATACCACAACCTTGAATTGAGTGCAGAATAAGATCTATTTTTAGAGATTCCTTCTACATCTGCCTAACACATCAGCATAAAATGTGAAATCCGTTATACGGTTGCCAATCTTTTGGGTTCATTAAAATTCTTTATTATTTCTCACGCTTTCTTTTCCGCCAACACATTTGAATGCGTAAGGCTAAGAAAAAGAGGTTAGGCATTAAATTTAATCAATTAATAGCCAATACATGGATTCCTTAACTTTCCTCAGGTATTATTGCTAAACTGGTGGTTCGGTGCAAATATTTCACCACAGAGTAAGTAATAATTAACTCCTCCTTATGATAATTAACTCCTGCTTAAAAGTTAGTTTGTAGTTATATTCTCATTAGCAACATAAAAGTTGGGTAACGTAAATCAGAAAAAAATACAAATGTAATCATTAATTTTTTTTTTTATTTTTAATGTTTTTTTTTTGCTTCAATGTTTGCTCCTAGGAGAATGGGTTTGCTCTTTGTTCAATCTTGAAACATATAGATAACTAAACTGACTGTTTTGAAATAATTTTGTAATGTTTTACAGAAGGTTGCATTGAAATAGGAGCTTTGATTTTTTTATTAAATAAAAAGAAACATTTCAGACATTTTTTGAAACTATTTCCAAACTTTCAAATATTTTAAATCATGTTTCTGAAATATAAATAAGTATTTAGTGTTGTTTGAAAAATTTCATAAATAGGCAAAATAAAACGAAATATTATTGATTGAAATGAAAAATAATATTTCAATTAGGAAAATGTGTCAGTGTAGAAACCTAAGTTTTATACGCTACAACAGTAAAATAAATAAACCAATCAAAAACTATACCAAACACTTTCAAATTTAAACAATTCAAATTTAAAACATCGATTGATTATGTAATATATTCATTAGGTATAAACTAACTTTTCTTGAAGTTTTAGAAAATGTAATTAAATCAAATAATATTCATACAATCATTTATAAATAATTTTCAGATTAATTATAGAGTCTAAACAAGTTCAGTAGTTTGTAATAGATTAATAGTTGTTCAAATCTGAATCAAGTACTTAAAATATAACTTTAATCATTAAAGACAATTGTTGTTAGAACAAAAAAATCGAAATTACTAGTTAGTTAATGCAAATTAGCGTTTTTTTTTTCTCAAAAAACAAATGTTTTTAATGATAAAAAGCTTATATAAAATTTTTACTTCAAATTTTTATGTTTATATTATGGCCGAGTAACGCTTAAAAATGTGATATTCTCCGACTTTTTTCGATACTTCAAATATAATTTTCCAAATAGACATTCTTTAGATTGACAGTAGTATAAATCATCCTCCAAACAGCTAAATTATTACTGTACGTACTTTATATGAATGTGGAGTAAATTTTTTAGCCTGTATTTAACACCAAGTGAAAAAATATAGATTATGTATGATGTTAGTTATTTTAAAAATATTGTTTATTTTGAACTGAAAGAAAAGAAATTTAAAGTATATGTAAGATCATATTATATATTTTCATATCCTTATAAATAATAATCTTTTTATAATGAATATAATTTAAATAGTTCTACAACATTATCTTGATGCTCATTTGTAATTTTAATATTGAATGATTTGTATGCGAAAAAAATTTCATCAATCTGTAAGAAATCTATTGCGCGAACTGCTTAATGTACTTAAATTATTTAAGGTCATTGTTTCAAAGCCAGCTTAATCAATTTTCATTAAGTGTACACGACACAAGAAACATCTTATATCAGGTATCCTGAACTTTGATAAAGGATTTTCTTGTTTTTGCAATAAATCTCAATTTAGCTAAATGATCTTAATATTTTCCAGAAGAACTAATATTCATAATTTTTAAAGATTGTTTCCCCTAACAAAACGCTTTATATAGAAATTAAAAACTAATTTGTATTTTATTTATGGGAAGAAATAAACTACACCTGTATTTAAACTATATTCTGATAGAAAATAAAAAGAAACTTAAAAAAAGGTTTTAATTGATCCTTGAGTAAAGAAAATAATAATCAGAATATTTATGAAAATTAAAGAAATAAACAAAACTTATTTTATGTCATTAATTTGCTTTGTTTTTCAAACAAATTTTTTTTTATCAGAACTACTCAAAAAAGCTTGGTTTGTGCTAACAATTAAATAGTGTCAGAGAGTTGCCTCACATCAGAAAGGTCCTGGGTTCATTCCGATAAGGCATGGATGTCGTACTTTTATTTTATATGTACTCAGTCCTTACTGTGGGAGCAACGTTGACCCACCTAATAGGAACCGCTGAAGGATTGGCCAACAAATCTGCCCTACTGATACTTAAATGACGAGTGCCAATTGGGTGGGCATTGGAAAAAAAACAATTAGAATAGTAAATTTAAATAAGTATGATTAAGCTGGTTTTGAAATCAAGAACCGAAAAGAAAGAAGCAGCAAGAACACACAACAAAAAAAAAAACAATCAAATTATTTAATCACTTGTTTCTACTAAAATCAGAGTAAAACGGTAAAATTTAAAAAAATATTTTCAGAGCTCCATGAGTGAAACTAGAAACAACTATTTTTATTAGAAACAAAATAAATAAAGTAATTGCAGAAAAACACCTTATAAATGCATTGGAAAGTACCTTTAAAAAGAAAGTTTTTACAAGTATTTTTACCAATAAATAATTTAAAAACCAAGTTTTGAATGTTTTAGGATGAAGTAGTAAGAGTAAAAAAAAGACAACATTTCGCTACGAAAAAATTATGAAATAAGAAAAAAATATTATACGGAATTATGAAATGAGCTTTTCATAAATTATATGCCTTAAAGAAATACCGTCATATGAATCATCAGATGATAAAGTTTCGAACTTACCTTTACCGACTCCGGATGTAGAATACAATAGTTTTCATGCGGCTTTAAATTAGTTGGTTTAATTTTATTTAAGGCATTCATTCACGATTTTGTTAAAAATTAAACTAAATTGCATTTTTTGATTTTTTTTAAAATTTTAATATTTGTAAGAAGCGAAAATTTAAATTAAATTTAAAGGGAACTTTTTATAGTTTTTGCTAGACGCATTATTAGTCGAGTGACAGTAAATTTCAAATGTTTGTGCTATCTGAACGTTTTAAAAAGTGGTTTTTGTTATTATATATTTCGGTATAAAACATCCATATAGATTTAGATAATAAGTAACTCATATGAAGATCATCGATTGGACAAGGCAATTAAAAAAAATGAAATATGATGAAATGTCGCTTAAAAGTCAATAAGGACACAGAAGAAATAAACAGATAATTCTAATTATACAGGCTCCCCTCATTTCATGTTACTCAATTAAAAGAAAATTAAGAATGATAATTTATACTGCTTTAAAATTTAAATGAGTAATAAACTTCGCATTTAATTCTTTCAATTAAAATTTGCGATGCGAATAATTCTGTGACTGCGCTTGAATTAAGTTGAAAATGTTTATTTTATTCTATTAATCAAGTGTTTTCTTAAATGGTGACCTCGAATTTTTTTAAAAAAAACATTCTTCGATGCCCCTGTGAACCAAAATTTTCTTTATATGAAGATTTTGAAATAATACAGTTCAAATACTTTCAATTTGAAACAGTCTTTTAAGCGTTCTTCTCGTAAATTGATGACTTAAAATGGTAATCTAAAAAAGAAAAGATTTTGAATTACCCTGCTATCATAAAATGTGTTTTCTTCTCTTTTTTAATTTTTTTTATCTATTTTTCAAATTTTGTCTATGATATATTTACATATTTTTTCACGTAAAAGAAATTTTGATCATTCTCTCAAAATGAAAAAAAAAGCACTTTGGGGCTATGGATATTTTAAGCTGCGAGATTACAAGGATATTTAAGCAGTGTGTTTTGTTGAGGCAATTTTTTTATGTCCTGAACTAATATTCAACTCATGTCAATTAATTAAAAATATTTACAATTCATAATCATTGGAAAATTACTCAATGTAAGTCTAAGTCTCTGTATAAACCAAAATTTATTTTGTGTAAATTAAATAAAATAATAAGGTAATTATGAATAATTTGATTAATTTTTATCTGAAAACCAATTGTAAATACGACATCTTTTATCTTCATGCTCTCATCTACTATTCTAAATTAATTTTGAGCATTTAATTATGAAATATGACTTCAATTTTACAAGTTCGAATATCTGAACACTAAATTTTACACCTCCATTAAATTTTTGTGAATATAAGCTACTATATATACAGATTTTCAAAATTAGCTGTCGATGGATTAGAATCTTAAACATGATTCTTTTTCAAAATGAAACTACCTCAAGATGGTATTTTTAAGATCAGTTCACATAGTTTTCAATTTATATTAATTCTGAATTCAAACTTTTGGCAAGGGGTAAATATTAAAAATATGGTCTGTCCTGGATTTCATTATAATATATTTTTACTAAAACCATTAAAAAGCATGTATGTTGTGATTTTTAGAGCTACATCTCTCTGTAGTACAATTCTTCGTAAACTATGAAAATAAAGTAAAATTTGCCATGTTTCTGGCTCCATGACTACACCTAAAAGCTCAGAAAGCACATTACCGAAGCACTTTAGTAATGATTTTGGTAAGGATTTAAAATTAACAATAAAATGCAGTTTTATAATATGCCATAACATTTGTTAAATAGGGAAAAATTTTATTATTTTGTAATAATAACTTAGCACATAGCATAAAAACCATTCATTCTGTTAAATTTAGTTTTCAGTTTTAAACATTCTACTGAATGCATTTAGAATTTCCGTTAAACCGTAACCATATGAAAGGAAAAATTACCAAATGAATGGTTTAAATACCCTTTATTTTGATTTTAATAGCCAGAATATAGTTTTCAAATTTTCTGTCCATAAGTGTCATTACCATGCACGACGGTAATTTAACCAGACTTTCTTTCTCCGTGCTTTTGGGGTACTGAAATAGCTATGAGGTTCTTAATAAATGAAAACAAAAACAAAATCCTCGATTTATTTGAAAAAAGACAAATATGATTATATTAAGAATACAGCGTGAGGCAAAAAAAACTAAAATCAGGGCTCCTTAATAAATGGCACAAATAGTCTTTTGCAAGGCTCATATTAAATTTAGAATAGTTCCACAACTGTTTGTAAAATTCATATGCTAAATTACAGATTTTTGCTCGAACAAATTTTAGAAAAATTACCCTCATTCAAATTCGAAAATGAATTTGGCTTCATACTCCATAGTAACGTGGGTCATTGACTTCCTCTTCTAGTCTACAGTAAAACGTGCTAAAATAAAAATGATCCATTCAGAGTTCTGCCGTGAGAGGAAAAACGTGCCTTTTTCTACAGAACAAAATATGAATACGAAGCATTAATTATTAATTCAACCGTAAAAAATTATCGGTATTCTTCAAAAGTCCGTAAAAGTATGTCTTTTCAATAGCAAGAGCATACCTCATAAGCAATGTAGGATTTCTTATATATATGTAAGTATTTTTCCCAAATAATTGGTTTTGCAAGTTTGTTTTAAGTAAGATTTTTATGCGTTACTTTCAATTTACAGTTTGAATATTCTCGGAATAGTGATATTTAATAAAGTAAGAACGCTTAATATTCTATTAGTAGGTTTTTTATTGTTATTTTTCCTATTCCTCATGTACTCATACGTATTTTTCTAATTATATATTTCTTTTGTATATATTTTTTTCTGTTTTCATATTTAAACAATTTGTAAATTTGAAATCTATACTTGAAGTAAAAAAAGAATCAATACGTATTTATTTTCTTAAACACTCAAACGTAATGACTGGTTAAGTCATTGCGCTTGTTAATTTCTTTTTTAAATGATTAATGGAGTAAGATATAAAAATAGTACTTTATACAAAAGTCTGTCACAACAAATGATATAAATGTACAATTTGACTGCCATTTTCGGATCATTTCTTTAAGAATTTCTATCAATAGTGTAAAGAAAAATTATAATAAAACAAAATATGGTCTAAACATCTTTCACAAAATATGGTCTAAACATCATATACTATCGAAAAATCTTTTATCTTTTTGAGATAGATGGTGCACTTATTAAAACAAAATTGTAACAAATAGTATTACTGAAATTCATATTTAAGACTAGAACACTGTATTAAAAAAATTATGCAAAATTTAAGAATACTTAACACTAGAAAAAATTATTCTAAAATGAATTCTTATGTACAATCGAAAAATATGGAATACGCTTAATCTATTTCTAAATCACAATAACCAAAACTTTTTGACCTCCATTAAATCTAAGACCAGAATCCGTTTTAGTTACAGAGTAACCTAACATATACTTTATAATGGGAAAATTATTATGGTAAAAAAAAATCTTGGAGTAGATTTATGTAAAAATGCATAATTTTTTATGCCCACAGTTTTTTATTGTAGTTTGAAAGTTTTTCGTTAGATGGCAGACAGTTAAACTAGTAAATTAAAGAAAACGAATCGAGAATTACAGTAAAATCTTTCGAAATTTTTCATTAATGCAATTAAAATGAAAGCATTTTCGAAATATTTTTTTGTCAGCTGCAATTACAATTAACAAACACAAAGTAAAGAACATAAGAAGGAACGCCATCTTTTGAAAACAGTTTAAACTAATAACTCTTGGAATTCACTTTATTCCCTGCCAAATGAATTTGCTGCCAGAATTTTTTTCTTAAACTAATTTTGAGTTAGATATTTTTGATATTTTGTTTCGAAAATTGAAACATGCCTCTTTATACCATTACCTATTTTATTTCGATATTTTGTGTTATTTTAACAATTGTTAACAATTTAATAGAAACAAACGTTGAGATAATGAAAATATTAGATGAGAGCTTTCTGCGATTTGCTTTTTACTGTTATTCTATTAAAAATAATTTAATATTTCTGAAAAGCTAACTCAATCATCGGAGAGGAAAACGCTTAGCATACATCATTTCCCTCATATTCACTAAAAGTCGCCATGGATGATAAAATCAGTAACTATTACCATTTCTTCAAAAGTAGTTTAGTTTAGTTGTATCGAATATTAAAGTAGTGGTTATATCATTTCGATGTATTTTTAAAATGGTGTAGAAAGTCCCTGTCCTTGTTAACCTGGGCCAGTTTGTGTAATACATGCTACATCAGGATATTTTAACAATTATAGAGTATATATCAGTTAACCTCATACTGTTTCATATCAGTCAAATGACAAATATCTTATGATTATTTTTGTAACTTAATATTTTAACACAGATGTGTTATTATCACCCCATATGCTTTTATAGTGACTCTTAATTAATATTCTTGCTAATATCTCCTAAAGAAAAAAATCTTTTAACCTCCTGTGAAAGTTAGAATTTTTTAAACAATTTTGATTACAAAGTATCATCAGCATAAGACAATATTTCTAAATTATTTAAGAACGCATAAAATACTATTATTAGATTAAGGGAAAAATACAATAAATTCCTATCGTCCATTTCTAGTTTTTAATAATATGCATGTTTTATTAAACATTCTGCATAAGCTTAATAATAATTTTAGTGTTTATTAAATACAAATATTATAAAAATATTTAAAAAATGTCCTTAAAACTGATTAAAAGAAACGTTGGCAAATGAATTAAATTAAAAAAAAAACATAAATTTATGACTCATATTAAAAAAAATTTTTGTTCATTTATATTCTGCGGTTGAACTGTGATTTCGTCGTTGATTTGAAGCGACTATGTTAAATTTTGAGTTCTGGCTCACTGTCAAATAAGTTTTGAATTTTACTATCTAAATCAATTAAGATATGTATATAAAAGAGCGAGAAATCCTTTTATTGTTTCAAAATAAAAAGAATAATTGAATGCAATTTGCATGTTTTGGCATACATCGAAACCAGAAAAAATGTCTTCCCTGAATTGCTATAAATATATTGAATGGTCGAAATTTCAAAAACTATTCAACAACTATCATTTCATGATTAAATGATTTAAACAAATTAAAGTATTACAAGTATACAACTTTTTTTTTATCACCGTCTTTCCACAACCTGTCTAAGCATCTATAATTGCGGCAGTAGTTTTTATTTGCCCATGTTGTAATTTTGTTAGATAATACTTTTGATTTAAATTTTCGAAAAAACTCACTCCAATTGATTACTTTGAATGAAACTAGCTTTATTTACGTCATATGGGGAGCACATGGATATATTTTGACCACTGTAGTCGGTGCGCTTTGTAAGCAGCAACTCGTTATCTTACTATTCAAACATTTTTCACCACTGTCAAAAATAAAGATATATTTACTGAGTCATCCTGACCAGTTGAAAAGGGCAATTTTAAAACGTATCTAAATTCTTGATCATTAGTCAAGATACATGAGTTAAATTAGAAAAATATAAATTTATGACACTATTTCGCTTAGAAAAAAAACTGAAATTTCAGTTAAGTTCACAAGTAGGAATTATCTACAACATTTAAAAATAGATGAATACAGATTTGTGTAAATGATCTGAGGCATATTAATTTCGAATAAAAACTGAATTTAGGCATAATAATTATCTTAATAATATACAAGAATAATTTAACATAGGGGGGATCTAAAAATATGTCACTTTATAATAACTTCCTTTAAACTACGACTAAAATTTTCGAATTAAAAATACAGCTGCTATTAAAATTTGATCAAAAAGCAAGATCAAAATTCTATGCATTTCATAAGTTCAAATAAATTGATTCCTTTCTGTCAAAATTATGACATTTTTAAGCGTAAATTTTTCCTTTGGTAAACTATATTTGGATTACGTAAATAATCTAACTGTTGCCATCCAGTGAGTACTAATTTAGAATTTCTGAGATAATAATACGGATGTAGAGCTTCACCTCAAAAAATGCTAGTCATTTTGAAAGTTATTAAGGTAGATAACTGAGTGTAAAGTTGATGTTCGGTATACAGGGGGCCAGGTCTGAGGGATTTATAAATGTACCATGCGCAGCCATAAATTAATGTAAAACAGATTTGAAAAAACAAAAAAAAAGATTCCATAACTAAAATATGTATTTTATTAATTTACTAACTCCATGACCTGTACTCAAAATAAAACAGAAGCTTCAATGTCTTAGTTTCAGAAGCACAAATCTAAATCGCTTCACAAACCTTTCCTACTGAATTATGAATTAACCTTTTGCTCACGGCACTTAGCATGATAAAGACATTTTATTCCACTTATTGCACCAGACGTAAGCAAAGTCCTTGAAGAGGGTATTTGTTAAATGGATAAAAATATTAAAAATGTATTACACAATCAATAGTAAGATAGCCATTACTACAAAAGTTTCAAAACAATACTAACTTTATAGATATATTTTTACAAAACTAATGTTGCTATTCATCAAAGAAACTTCCCAAAAAGAAACTCATAATATAAAACAGATTTTAGAATAGAATAAATTCAAAACAATATATCTCCCAAAGATTGGTTCATCTAGGAGACTCTAGACTTGTTCATTATACTGCTTTACACCATTACTAATCTGAGCTTGGTAATAAAGATTCAAGTGCACTAGTACTGAAGCACTAGGTGCACTTCTTTATCATTTTTTACTTAAAATAGCTTCTAGCTGAAATAAGTTCATAATGCTTGTCATTTTTCATTGAAATTACAAGTTATTCCTCACAAGACATCCTAATAAAAATAAATTATTAGTTAGTTTTCTATTTTAATATTAGATAAATCCAAAACAAGGAAACAAAATACAAGTTTCCCATCCTATCACGCTTGCTGTAGAATTTGTATTGACACTTCAATAATGATATATTTCTTTGTAGACACCTACTCTATAAAAATTAAATTCCAAATTACAATATTAGATTCGAAAATTCTTTTGAGGCAGTGATATATTCAACCATATGTGTATGTAAACACATATTAAAATAATGACTTTTGTGAACAGAATTGCATAAGTAATAATATTAAATAAGAAATTCGCTTAGAATTTTGTACGATGAATATTTTACTATTTTCTTTCAAACGAGCAAATGTTCAAGCATCATTGCATAGAAAGTTGTCAGCAGCAAGGAATAAAGAATATTAAGATGAATATAAAACTGAAATTTGTTTGTATTGCACCCCTACACCGAAGCTTAGTTGGAGATGTGTAATATTTAATTGTCTATATCAAACTTTTATTTATGCAAAGTCTTCTTGCATTTCGATATTATATAAATTTTAAGTTTCTTACAAATTTATATGTTAAACACCATATGTAATGAGATGTAAAATTATTCCAATTTGATTGAATACATATGTGAGGATTTTAATTTATTGGTGTAGGAGTGCTTGGTATGTAAAACTAGAATGGAGATTTCTTCCATGTGTTCTCAGTATGCTTTAGAGGTAAGGTAAAAACAGTTTAGTGACAATGGTTTCATAATGTATACCTTGCTGCTTTTGATTGCCGCTTTTGTAAATATACCAGTGGAATAAGTACTTGTAATTTTGAGCATTGTCATATGAGGAAGACAATGTAAATGGTTTTGTATTATTATTATGCTTGCCTGCTTGTAATAAAATGATATTCTCAATACAAGAAGAACATCCTTTCGAGACTGCTAATAATCATTATTTTATTTTATAATCGTCGTTGAACAGCGAACCAATTTAAGGTTTACGACCACCAATGTTCAACTATGTAGCCTTTTAATTTTAAACCGAATCCAGAATACAAGGGAAGTCCTGGATCAAGTATTGGGCGAAATTTGCTTTCGTGGAGGACTTTTTGATACAAGCAACCAGCATTTGAATTTCACGAAGAGAAAAATCTCTCAGGGTTAGCTTGACTGCAAGGGACTCTAACTCATGATCCATCAAACACTAAGGATATTTTACGTCAGCACTGTGGTTGGTGTGACCTGGGGCGGAATTCGTGTCAGCTCGCCATTCGCCCGGGATTCGAACTCGGTTCACCTCATTGGACTCTATCCCTTTAGACACTCACTGATAACCATTAAATACATACGTTATAGAGTACTTGGAAAAAAGAAGTCTGCTATATAAAGGCGATTCATATTTTACTCACTAGGCGAAAAACGAGCTCCAATTAAGAGTAAAAAAATACAAATTTGATAAAATTACTGACAAGTGCAGTCCATTTTAGTGAAACGATTGTAAAAATGCGTTATAGTATGTCGTCTGCTAATTTCTTATTCTGGACTCAATTAAAAAAGCATAGTTATGAAAATAAACATAGTTCAAAAGGCGTATTAAGGAAAATAAACCGAGCAAAAAATGCACCTTTTCAATGTTCAACTTAAATTTAACAACTAAATGAGGAATTTTGTGCTAAATTTTTCTTACTTTTTTTAAAATAATATGCATAATTATTATGGAGCAATTTCCCAGACATCCGCATCAGAGTAGATGGGTATATTACAGATGTAACTTTTCATGTGATCTTTTCGTATTAAGAATAATAAACGATAGTTGATTTTAAATATTTAAATTCCTACAACGTAATTTTAATGCCACTGTTATAAATTGTAACCAATGATTACCACAATTATAATTGTGACAATCTTGCAAAAACAACTGTAAATTATTTTCATGAAAGACTAATTTAACAAATTGTACTAGTGATTTAAGCAAATGGACGCCCACATTTGCTGAAAGCCCTTTGCTAAAAAGATTTCTTTTTTTAATCTTATTCTTTAAAAAAAAGCATCTAAATCATACCTTTACAGTTGAGTCCATTTTCTTAAACACGTATTTTGAGCCCTCTGAAAATAGCTTTCAACTATATAGTGCGTAGAGTTCCAAGATCTATTACAGAAACATGACGATTCATGTAATTTTTTAAAAAAACTGCTTTCCATAAGCATCCTTGCAACCTAATTTTCTAGTCTCTTTCAATTCAGTAACAATTATTTTCGATATAAGGCCTTTTTATTTTTTGCAAGCCTTTTAAAATCCGATATTCACACAGTGTAATTGATGAATTATTGCCAATTACGATTCATTTAGTAACTCAATTTAATTTTGAAAAGAATCACACCTCTGAATCTTCAGTCTCATCCAATTTAGGAATAATCATTTTCAAAGGCTTTAGTATAAAGCTTTTTTTGTAAGCTTATCAAAAACCGATATTCACATAGTGCAATAGACATATTATTGTCAATCTGATCTCATTTTGTAACCATGATTACTAATTGTTTAAACCATTCCATATTGCTTTAAGTTTTCTCTCGTACTTCATAAGCAACATTTGTCGTTTTAAATTTGAACAGAAATTTATAGCAGATTTTATTCACATGATCCATGGAGCACATGTCACGTTACCTTGACATCTGCCAACCTAAAAGCTATATCCTGATCTAAACAGGGTGTTTTTAGTTACAACTTTTTATTAGCCTTTGACGAAGCGCTTTTTAACATATTTATGATATGTTATTCATTATTTTGTATTAATTTAGGACAAAAAAAGTGAAAAATATTATATGTAGTGCTTTAATAACTTATCATCTGGAAATACAGCATGGAACGCTGTTGTCTTTTTCTGCGTTGAAGGTAAATTCCTCTAAACACGGCTCACTTCCAAACAATAATCTATCAAAATTGCATTTATTTGCAATAACTTTATTCTAAGAAAAAGAGTTAATCATCATTAAAATTTCTTTAATTAAAAAAAAAAACAACTATTAATACATTTTTGAATATGAATGAATAGAAATCCAACTAATTTTTTTGGGAAGATTGGATTGTATTTTAGTGCATATATAATTTCGATAATCTAACTGATTTTTCAGTAACCATTAGATTATTCTTTTAAAATTAAAAAATGCCAAAATACATTTTATGTAAATATATTTTACTTGTAAATGCATTATTTTCAATTCAAAAATCTTTACTTCGATTTTTTTTAAAAGTATTAGTCTCTATTAGTTAAAGGAAAAAGAATTTCAAAGAAAATGTCAGTGTTTTTTCCCTTATAGGTTTTGCTTAGTAAGACTAACTAGATTGCTCACTGTAATGTCATTTTGCTTTTGAATATGATAAACATTTCCTAATCCAAAGTTTCATGAAAATTTACATAGGGCCCCTAATATTTTCATTGACCACAAATACACTGCTCATAAATCGCAATTTAAAATTCTTCTTCAAATTGGAATTTAAAAAGTATATAGATTTAGAGTCGCGAATTAGTATTTAAGTAAAGAGGAAAAAAATCGTTATAGAAATTCGACGTAAAGTAAAAGACTAGTAAATTTGATAAGATAAAAATTTTAAAATGAGTTTAATTACATGATGGATCTTGCTGGTGTACAGTCCGCAAAAAAAAAAAAAAAAAAAAAAAAAAAAAAAAAAAAAAAAAAAAAAAAAAAAAAAAAAAAAAAAAAAAAAAAAAAAAAAAAAAAAAAAANCCTCAAATATGCTAATTAATTAGTGCTAACTATTAATTAAGTTACGAAATCAGACACAAAAACGTACTTTCTCTGAATAAACATATATTTTTTCTTACATATTTGGATTCTTAACCTTCAAAATATAGGGAGTAGCCGCAATCTGGGAAATATGATCCCCATAGTTTGGACAGGAGAGCGATTCAAAGTTCGCACCCCTTAATGTTAATTTCACTTTTTACGTTTTTAGTCATATTGCTAAAACTAATAAAGCAATTCAAAGAAAATTGCACCCACTCATAAAACTAATTTAACCAAAGATAATTTCATGAAAAAAATAATTTTTAATTAATATTTATGATTTTTTATTATTTAATTATATTGAGGATGAAAAAATTTTGAATTATAAGGTATAAATTTTTTTATACCATATTAATCTACATATTTTTCAATTGAAAAATCTAAAGTTTTAACTGTATTATTTATTAGAAGCTGAGAAAAATTAATATTAATTATTTTTAAAAAAATAATTTGGCGACAATGAAGAAATAATTAAATGGGGCGATTAATATTAAAATGTGATAAACTTGCGAGGAACTTGACTTCGCGTAAAATTTCATTCATATTTTTTTTGTTGCTAATAATCGTTTGCTTATCTTTTTATTTTTATTTCTTTCAAACTATACAATAAGATGTTTCTTTTTTAGTCGTTTATTAATTTATTTGCAATTTAGTAAAGAAATTTGAATAAAAAACACTTTAGTCAACGAATATCTGATTTTATAAAAGCGTGCTTCTGATAGAATATGATTATACACCAGATCGTGCTTATTTAATGTGATTATTTCTTATTTTTTGATTTTGTTTTTCAATAATTGATACAATTTCAATGATATACATACGTATGCATAGATTTGGAATAATATATTTATCAATTTCTTGAATATATATTTTATAAATATTAATAAAAATACGTATTCAGCATTTTTAATAATCTTAAAACTTCTTTACATCTTATATATCGCCTTAATCTTAAAATAAATTTGTAAATTATCTGTCTGCGCTTGTTTCGCAGAATTATTTTTCTAACTTTTTAATTAAATTTTAACCCAAAAACTTATTTTTTATTCGACCATATATATTATTTTCCAATAATATACTATCAATCGTTTTAGTACTTTAATTTATGTTTTCCTTTAAAATAAAATTACTTTTTAAATTATTGCTAAGTTCTTATTAAAAGTAAACTTAGATTTATTGCCAGCTATCTGAGGATTAAGTCTTGTTAAGAAATTAAAAATATTCTACTGATCACACACAATATCATTCGATGCAGAACAGCTGACTATTTACTAAGAATACTATTGTTTAGGAAAAATGAAGATAAATTATTAATTTTCTTTTCTTTTTATTGTTTCTTATTTATTCGAGTAATGAAAAGTAAATGCGTATGTGTGCACAGCGAAAAACTGCAACGGATTGTTTTGCTTTTTAAATGAACAAAAAACTATGGACATACAATTTTATTTCGACTTTCAAAACTATTCTTGTGCGCTAACTTAAAGAAAGTTACCCTTTTCTTTTAAAAAGTGGAAAATATCTGCTTAAAAAGTTGTTCATATTATTTTGCATTTTTTGAACAGTTCAAAAAAATATTGCTTTATCAGGAAAATGTTCAATATGCGTTTTGTTAAACAACTACTAAATTAAAAAAATTGTTAAAAGATTCGAAAAACGTGCTATTTTTAGAATCATCATCTCAAAAATTGTTCTTTTTCTAACATTAGGATTTTTTCTACTGAAATAACCTGTAATAATAGTTTTAATACACGTTTTGAAGAAATAATGAATACAAATTTGAATCTAATGTTTCGTAATAAGGAAACAAGCATATTCATTGATAATTGTTTCATTGCACCGAAGTAGTTAATTCTTTTCGAAACAATCGGCAATGCAACTATTTAGCTTTGACTCTTTGAACTAGGGGTCATTTCAGCATGTCATTCGACTTTAAAATTTCAAATATAAAATTCAAAAATTACAAGAATGCGTAAGCTTGCTTTAATTAATCATAAAAATGGACAAAATCGTCGGCAAAAGAAGTTATCTCATGAAATGAATGCTACTCTTGTTTAATTTGGGGTATTATAAACCGCAATTTTCCTTTCTTTTAATTTTTTAAATTATTTTTTTTAATAAACTAACGAAATGAGTATGTAAATAATATCCATTCGTTTTACTAGAAACCAAGTTTACTTAGTATCATTCGCAAATCATATGAATTCGTGAGCTCAGGAGTAGGGTAGGATATTTCATGCATGATCAGTAGCTTCAAGAGTAAACACTTATATTAGAAGGCTTCCTTAAAAATTCTAATTCGGAAAAATACTTGTTATTTTACAAATGTTATAAGGCATGCGTATTTTTTAAATGGTTATTTATACAATTTTCACAAGTGTGAATGGTTCCCTTGATGGAGCAAAAACGAAGCCAAAAACTAAATCAGTATGAATTTTTATCTTTTAACTTTTTTTTGAATTCTCTAACCTTGATATTTAAACTCTATGATCCGCTTTAATATGTTTTTGTTTGAGTCAAAATATTGGCATTTTTTATACTTTTTACGATTAACATACATCAACATAGTTCAAGAAATGAACATTTTTAAAAATTTGAATTCATTTTTTCAAACAGCGAATCTCTAACAATACTTCGGCGAATCATAAAAAAATAATTTAGCACCATTTCTGAGTTAGTGTATCCTCTAAATACTACCCCCCACCCTCAATTTAAAATTCAATGATAAAATTGATTAGTTTTTGTAAAAAGAGACTGTTACAAAGCAACAAAAATAAAAGAACTGATAGTAAAGAATACATAAAAGTTTTCTACACTACACTAAATAAATTATTTATATTAAATAATCAAAATATAAATTTACAAAATATTTATTTGTTTTATGTAATTTTTACATTTAAAATAGAGAAGTTTTATGGCATTCAGCTAGTTATGCTTTACAATATTTGCAATGTTCGAAATGCTAAAAAGATATCCACTTAAATCCTATAGGAAGAAATTCAAACATTTTGATTCTATTTGCAGTTAATTAAGTCACAGATTATTTAACCAAAAAATGTTACTGACTTATTCATCAAAAAGTTAAATTATTAATTTAACTCAGTAAAACTTAAAAGAGTAATCTACCACATATGCATTAAATTTCAGATAATTTCTTTTATTAAACATTTTTACCTTATATAAAGCGGTTGGTTGAATAGTTCCTACCAACAGCATTAATTTTTAAATATTGTTGCTAAGCTATTTTTTCATCTATAATTTCTGCGACCATCTTCTAATAATTTCAGAAAATAAAAAAAAAATCAATGTTTGCATAAATGCTGGAAATAGTTAGGGGTAGAGGGGTCTCATTATTTCCTCTAATTCAACAATTAAAACTAGTAAAATTCTAATTAAAATTAGCAAATCTCTAAATAATCTACAACTGAAAAATACAACTATAAACTCTTAAGTAAAAATGATTCCAACTTCTGACGAATTTCAATTTTTTCAAAGATTTGAAACTCTTTTCCTTTTTTTCTGATTTGACCTTTCATTTAAATGTCAAGAATTTAGTCCTTAATAAATTAAGACCACTGTGGTATCAGTATCGATCGTAATTATAAATTTATCATTAATTTTAAAATGAAATTTTGAAACCCAGCATTTTGAGACCACAAATTTACGAGTTTTTGAAATTAAATATTGAATGAAATATTGAAATTGGAATGAAATGACCTTTAACAATAAAATAAAAATACAAGTAAAATTTACTCTTATACTATAATATATATATATTTCAATTTTATCGAAAAGAAATACCGTGAATTTTATGAAACCTTCTGATTGCGCAGTACCCCGAATTTTTCGCAGTATCTCTTTTTTTCTTTTCCTTACCTGAAAGACTTGAACTGAGTTGTAAAAGCAATTTGCCCTACAACTCATCATAAATTTGTAATAACTTAAGTAAATTTGGTTTTAGAATAGCATTTACATACAAATAACATCCTTAAAAAAATAAAAAATGTCAGATAAGAAGCTCAACGCTCAAATTTTGAAATATTGGAAAATCAAAAATAATATCATTTTCATTTCTTCATTTTAAATTCACATTTTATTTTCAAAGTATTAAAACGCATACTATTTTCTATGTCCAGAAATCAAATCCAAAAATTCTCTTCGTGGTTGCCTATAGCAACAGAGACACACGATGTTATGACGTCTCGTCATTCAATCAGTTTCTTTATGGTTGTTTTAAATTGTTTCACTTTCTATGGCGAGGTAATTTGGCATTTTTTTAAACTTTCGCCATATATATAAATCGTTGTTGCGGCCCAATTTACGACCCAATTTTTTCGAAATTTTGTCTACCCCCCCTCCCTATCTTAAGGGTCAGAATTCCAAATATGTAAAAAAAAATATGTTTATTCTGAGAAAGTACGTTTTTGTGTCTGATTTCATAACTTAATTAATAGTTAGCCCTAATTAATTATCATATTTGAAGTCACCCCCAGGAACCATTAAGATTGACACTTAGTTCGTGAAAATCCGATCATTAGAACAAAAGTTATTCNTTTTTTTTTTTTTTTTTTTTTTTTTTTTGCGGATTGTACCTAGTAGTCACCTTTTAAATCCTTTATTCTTTCTTTAAAACTCAAAAAAATTTTGATTTGGTTCTTCCGTAGTCCTGATTTGTTAGATTTGGAAAAATATTTTGGCAGTGGACCCTACTGTGTATTTTTTTAATTATATGTTTTACAGGGACATTAAAAATATGCATTAACGGCAAACATTATCTAAAAACGTGTATATTTTATTATTTATGTTTTGCGTCACTGAAAAAACTGAAGATTTAGTACATCAGAAATTCAAAAAAACTCCCGTAACTATAATAATAAATTCCCAAAATTGAGAATATAATTTGCATTTCTGGGAAGCTTCTCGTTTTACAAAAATAAAATGAAGCTTTAAACAACAGCAGTCCCTTCATTAGTCAGTCATTTGTATTGTATTCGGAGTTACAGAATAATAATAAAAATGAATTTAAAAGAAAAGAAAAGCAACATACACTGTAAAAAATTCAGGAATGTTTCAGAAAAATTATGTGCCTAATTTATATCACTATCATTTTTGGTCAAAACAGGATGCGTCATTTTGTGATGCGTCTTAGCTCTGCGTCTTCAAGGAACATATAACCGCAGAATGTAATTAAGCTGTTATAGTGGTGCCATCTAGCATGAGATGTGGATAGTACTATAATTTGACATCCAGTGAGTCGGTTGGAGAAGAGAAGAAATGTGGTGCTGCCATCGTTGTCAAGAGGTACATGTTTCTGAAGTCCAGGTTCACCATTTGTACAGAGTATGAAGTAGAAATTCCTAATTTAGAATGTGCGGAGTCGCTTTGGGATTCCCGTTCTGTCGTTCATTAAGTTAACAGCTTAACCCCCTTTTCGAATGTATATATTCAGATTCAGGAAACTGAGATGATTCATATATATCATAGATTCTCAACCTTTTTAACGTTACCGGCCCCTAAAGGAGCAAAAACCACTTCAACGCCCCCTTTGTTAAAATTCAGTTATTTAGAGCATGGTGACGGAGCAAGGTGTGATTTGTTTGGTTTTTTAAAAAATTAATGTATACATTAACTCGATCCTTTTCTTACGGCGGATAATCGCAGTCTATTAATTAAAATAAATACGGTAATGAAAAAAAAATATACGACATTGAAACGTATGCTTAAAAAGAATAATTTATTGTTAATTAGATAATTAAAAAACAGCCAAAATAATTTTTTTACACTAAAAAGTAGTATCAAGGGAGCATTAATTTCTTAACGTTGGGTTCAATACTTTTAGTGAAGTGAAGACGCAAGTCTCTTCGTTGTACAATTCCGAGTTGATTTCTTCTTTTTTTTGTGTGACAAGATCCGTAACAGCACTGAATCCAAGGTAGGAGGAAGGGAAGGCATTTAAAAAAATTTCAGCGATAGTCCGCAGTCCAGGGTAGAGGAGACTGATGTTACCTTGAAGCCAAAATTTTGGGGGACGATCACCACTTCAATGTTTCATTAGTTGAAAATTCGACCAATTCCTCATAAATCTGAACCTCTGCTGCTTCAATATTCACAAAAGGGTTCATAACCCAATAACCCATTGAGGGATTGAACCCATTGAGGGAACAAAACACCTTTAAAACGGTCAGAAAAGTCCAAGTGCAAAGAGTCAAGGTATTGACAATTTTCTTGTGCATCATTAGAGTGAATTTCACCTGCTTGGCTAAACTCATTCCAAACAAAATTTTGCTTCCACAAAATGAGATTTTTCAGAAAGGCAGAAATGACTGATTTTGTAGGGATCAAATTGAGCTCGTCGCCTTGAAATTGCAAATTAATGCAATTAAATTTTACGAATAAATCCGCCAAAGTCTTTCCTAAATTCTAGCTGTCTGTTTCTCAGAGCTATATCTCTGTTGTAGAGGAACTGACAAGCACAGAATCGAAAAGATTCCAAAACCTATTGAGACAGGATCCTTTGGAAAGCCAGCGAATCTCGGTGTGTACCAAAGCGATTGAATTCTTCATCATACGCAGTCTGAATAATCAATCGTTGAGAGCATTACTGTGAATTTTGTTCACAGCAAATATGACATACTGCAATAACTGATGCAAACGGTTGCTGAGATTTTTTCCTATTAAATGCTATCTGTGAATCACTCAGTGAACAGCTGAAATATCTGGTATTTCCATTTTCAAAAGGGCGATAAACCCACGATGTTGACCCACCATTGCAGGTTGTTGTTGTTGTTGCTGCAGTTCATTTACGTCACACTAAAGCTGCACAATGGGCTATTGGCGATGGTCTGGGAAACATCCCATAGGATGATCCGAAGACATGCCATCACAATTTTGATCCTCTGCAGAGGGGATGGCACCCCCGCTTCGGTAGTCCAACGACCTGCACGCGAAGCTGAGCACTTTACGGTAGCACAGTTTAACGAGGACCAATACCGCACAATCTCGGTCCCTACGCAGACTGATCCAAGTGGTCACCCACCATTGCAGGAGTTCCATTAGTGACAATCGACATAATATTCGCAAGAGGAATGTATTTTCTCTGTAAAATAATCTTGGACAGTATTAAAAATAGATTTGCCTTTGGTATCTACAATCAAGCTTCTTGTAAATAGCATCTATTGAATACTTTTTCCTATCTTTACCAGCCGTATCTACGCCTACAGTAAAACCTACATTGCATGGCAACGTTGATTCATCAACTTGAAGGGAAAATTCGTTGGATATCAAAATTTTGCATAAAGAAACTTCAACGTCTTCAGCCATCTCATCATTTCGTTCCCGCACTGTATCGTTGCTTAATGGGATATTTTTGATTACATTGGATGCAGCTGGATGGTGCAAAACTGTTTCTAAAACTTCTTTGACAACCGACAGTATCAACTCTGAGCCGATGGTATGAGCTTTCCCAGAATTAGCACTGTTATAAGCTATCAAACCATCGTCGCATTTTTGTGATGAGGTTGCTGTCAACCCTGAGACCGAAGGTGCCTTCAGAAACTTGTATTTCAAATTTATATTTTTTTTTGTTAGGATGAGTTTTTTGCAAATGCTCCTGATAACGGAAAGATTGCATTTTCTCATAAGATAAAACTTTGCTACAGAGTAAACACATAGGCAGTTAAGAGTTCAACAGCGATTGAACAAATCCAAACTTCAAGTACGTGGCATGGTATAGATGACATTTTTTTTTGTCAAATGACATTGTTGGTGGCAGTAAACACAAACGATGGAAGAAAATAAACTATTTCTCTAAATTAATAAATAATTTATGGTAAAGAACTAATTCGCGGACATATCTGGCCAAATAAACAATGAGATCCTATCGTAACTGAGGAAAAAACTGTAAGGAAGGTAACGGAAATCATCATAAGAAACACAGGTCAAATCAAACATTCATATCGAAAGCTCATGAACTTTGATTTCCGCCAAATGGCATGAATGGGTCAGAACCATTCGCGAAATAGCTTGAATGAATCAGAAGCAACAACTTTTGACTCATGCGCTGCGCTGTGTTGGTTCGGATCAGAGAATAGGTGTCGTATAAGTTCGTTTTATTTGTGGTACAAAAGGTGTATCGGATAATCATAATTTATTATATTAATTTCATTTTTTTTCTTTAATATTAATTTTTAGATTAATTTCATTTATTAAATAAATATAATTTAATTTGTAATTTTATTTGTAAGTTTCAAAATTAAATTTGAATGACAAAACATGCTCATCGCCCCCTTACTGCCCAAAACATACCCAACGCCCCCCTACCGCTCAAAACAAGTTTATCGCCCCTCAGCATACTCCCAACGCCCCCGTTGAGAAACAATGATATATATGATTTTACCAGAGAATTTCAAAAAAAAAAAAATAATAATAATAATACGAACATCATTATCTTGGTTTTAATCTAAATAAATGAAAATGCGACATAAAACCCAAGAAATTAAAATCTATATCATAAATACTGTCGCTGATAAGTAATAGAGATTAATCCAGTCAGTAGAAACATAGTTATTGAAATACTCTATTGGAACTCACACTTCTTGCCTTGAAACAATTAAACTAAAATGTAATCAAAACCGGAAAAGTAAGTTGTGTAACAAGAATGTTCTAGAAACTTTACGAAAAAATTTAAATAAGAAATAATATTCTGAATAATGATGAGTTATTACCTCTAATTATTGATTAGTTTTTATTAAAAATAATTGATTAGTGACTACTGCTGATTACTTTATTTACTGTTTAATAAACTAATTAATGTTTTGAATACTTTAATAAAAGATTTGCAGTTAATAAAAATGAAGATAAGAAATTATAAGTGCGCGTATTAATTGATAACGTAATGAGATTGAATTTCTGCCGGAGATTTAACCAAATTTTGATTTAAGCAAAGAATTCCAAATTAATGGTAAAAAAACTTATTTGAATGCTGCTTGTATGGCAATATTCAATATATTATGCAATGCAATATAATACTGATTAAAAATTGCTTAATTTGAAGTGTAGAATCAGCGCCACATATATATATATTTTTTTACCTTTTATATATATA
>NC_092214.1:82705047-82710743 GCF_043381705.1 Parasteatoda tepidariorum
TTTATAATAATTGGTATAATATCATTTTTAGATAATTAATACTTAATGGACTATAATTTTGAAGCATGATGTATTCTTTTAATTGATAGAAATTTTAATTAAATCGCATATTTTTAGATTTCAAAAGTACTATCTCAAAAGTATTTTTTCTTATGTATTTTTTACATCTTTAAAAACCTTTAGTTTGTTTAGTTCATAGAGGTTAAAATTTCTTTTAATGAAATAATTTAATTTTATATAAACTTGAAATATTTTCACTTATTAATTTAATTCATTCATAGCTCTTAATCATGAAAAATTTAAATTTTGCTTAAATATTAAAAATATTAACAATACATAACATATTAATAGCTACAAAAAATTTTGGTGAGAATGTATTCTTTCTAATTAAAAAAAAATATTAAAGCTTTGCTATCAAATTCTTTATTTGAAATACATTTTTATGTTCAATTATTAAATGGATTGATCTGTAGTTGAAAAATGCAATATAATATAAACATCGCTGAGTGATATGTACAGCTTCAGTTAGTTTTCTAACTTATGGAAGCATTTTAAAAGTTAATAGATTATAACAGATGAGTTTAAAGTAAAGAAGTTTGGTCACCACTTTTAACTTTTTTAAAGTCAATCATAGTTCTCTCTATTTCTAAACTAATTAATTGTCTCATAATACTATAAAGAAGTTTTAGCCAGGTTGCTTCGCTAATTCATAGGATATTATTCATAGTTTTATTATTTGATGCTGCAATTTTTTCCATCCGAATGAATACGCTATTTCACACATTTGCAATAGGTATTACAAAGTATGTACTATGGAATTTTATAAGATTAATACTTAGTTTTATTGCAAACTGGAATATTCATTTTGTGCTATTATTATCTTTTGTTACAATCAGATAAAATTTATTTTTGTGTCTATCAATGCATGATAGTAAATTTTTAAAAAATCCTGGTGGTTTGAGCAACTTTATTAAATTCTATAACGTAGGATATTTCAAAAAGAAAAACTATAAATTGTTAATAATTATTGGATAGAATTTTTTTCGAAATAATTCCCTGGGATCAATAAAAGTATTTTGAATAGTTTGAATTAATTGATAGTATAACTTAACCCAGAATTAAAATGAGTCGGAAATTAATTAGATATTTTGTTTCTGTACATATTATTTAATATATCTATAGTAAAATAAATTGCTTAATTTTTTGCAGGAAAACTAAGTTCATTCTGGAATTAGATGATTATGAAGAAGTTATTGTACAGCTCTTATGTATTTGTTTGTATTTTGATTTGTTTGTATTTTGATTTGTTTTATGGAAATAAAATAAAACTCTTCCTTAAAGTCATGTTTTATTTTAAATTTTAAGCATTTTATCCTTTTAAAATTCTTGCTTTATTTATTTAAAATTATAGAAATTGATGTGTTATCTACAGGTACCCAGTATTTCTTTTAAAAATATTTATGATACATCTTGTTTATCTATTATTTAATATGAATAATATTGAATAGAAAAATAATGACTGCGTTGTGGGTTCGTTTTCACCAAGAAAAGCTAATTGTAGGTTTAATATATATAAGCATTATTTTCAATTTTTTTCATAACTTAAATAACTTATATAGCATATATTGCGGCTAAGTATGCTTAAATACTTAGTCGCAATATATTTTATCATAGAATGAAAATTTTTATTTAATTTTACATCAAAATCTGTAGAAAATGTGAGCACTCAATTAATTAAACACACAATGTTTTTATATGCTTCTACCTTTAAGTTATTGCACTAATAATTGAAATGAAATAAAAGAAGTCTATTTTATTATGTAAGAAGATTCATTCAATGATAATTGAATATGAATGAAACTTTTTACCCATCATTTTGCTTTTTATATCATAAATTTTTCCGCATGAAATGGTAATTATTGTTTTATTACAATATAAATAGATAATGTACAAGAAATTACTATCGCTGATATCAGCACAGTAACACAAACGCTCATGACACATGTTCCCTAAATAAGAATTGTTATCAACAACATACAGCAAATTTGCTAAAGCATTTGAAATTAAATGCTACGATAAATTCTAATAAAGGCAAGTTAGTGAAAAAAAATTGCCGAGATAACTAAAATAAAGGTGTGATACCGGCAAGGACGGCATTAAAACTTTCTGCTGAATCGAGTTTACGGTGAGTTAAGGGTGGTACATCGGCAAATAAGGCAAAGAAGTTCGCCTAAGCACCTGAAATAAAGTTGCGATACGGGCGAGAACGCCATAGACATTTTCTAATCAGCCTACAGTTAAGGTGCCTTAACGTCAAGCGAGGCAACGACGTGTGCTAGTGAACGTATTCAGCTTAACGGCAATTTTCTCTTTTTCTGTGAAATAAATTTTCCCCCCGGTATTTAACTGGCAAAAATGGCAAAGCAATTCAGAGGCAACAAAGTATTTCCGGTCCTTTAACGATTGCCGTCGCTTTGCCTGAAATGTCATGCACTGGCCCTCATTTTGGGCCCGATTTAACTTTATTAACGGAACCGATACGGCGATGAAAAGCCCACCGTAATGGTACTTTTGGTGAGTCGACATTGTTCCTTCACTAGCCCAAAACTCGTGTGCTTGTTGGGTATTGTATTCTTATGAATGATTACAATTTACAGTAGAAAGTATAATGCATTTTATAATGATACTTTTTGCACATATTTACATGTACTACATTTTGTAAATATTTGTATACGTACAAATGAATGTAACTAAAATGTATGTACATATGATTTTATCTAATGCATATGTACAGACATTTTAGTTTCACACACATGTACATGCACTTATATTGTAAGTATCAAATATATGTACGTATGTACACACAAGAGCCAAAACATTATGACCACCCCTACATTTTGCAATGAACTCTCCTGGATGACGAGGAAGCCACGTGATCAGGTGGAAGTGGTATTTAACTGTTGCTGGAGAGTTTGAAGAATCATTCTTTCACTTACTTCTGTGTGTGGTGGGAAAGGCTGCGGATCTAAGCGACTTTGATAGAGGGCAGATTGTAATGGCTCGAAAGCTCGGAACAAGTATTTCCGAAACTGCACGACTCGTGGGTTGTTTGCGATTTACAGTTGTTAGTACTTATGCAAAGTGGATGAATGACGGTGAAACCAGCAGTAGATGGCATGGTGTGGGACGTCCACACACTATCAGAGAAAAGGGTCGGCGGAGATTGTCTCGCTAGGTGAAGCAAAACTCGAGCCAGACAGTGGCTCAGCTGACAGCCCAACACAATGCAGGGTCAAGTTGAATAGTATCAGAGCACACTGTTCAGTGGACACTGTTGGATATGGGACTACGCAGCAAACGTCCCACTCGTGTGCCTTTGCTGATCAAGCGTCATCGCCAACTACGCCTGCACTGGGCCCGTGAACATCGCGACTGGTCCATGGATCAGTGGGAGAGAGTTGTCTGGGTCAGATGATGTACCGTTACCCCTCTAGCTGTGATCTCTAAATTTAACTTTAGTAACGGTTACCCAGGTTATACAGTAGGCAAGTATCGAATGAATTACAAGAAACTATTAACATTTAAAATTCATTTTTATTGCAACTCTAAATCTTCAAAAACATAATTCCACACATTTCCAAATGCTAACATGGGAATAAACACTTCCCTTTATACATTAATTAAAACAACATGCAACCTTAAAACACTCAAGCATAGCCTTCAATTCATACAGTTCAAAAAAGACATTTAAGAAATGAAAACTGCATTTAACATCACTAAAAGCACGGAAGACTTGGTTTATGATGTCTTTAAATCACACTTAAATACTCATTGTTCTCCTATACAAAAAAAAACACAACATAAACACTTCAGAATTTACGGTAAATGATTCCTCTAAAATGTTAACGAAATAAAATTTAAAGTTTTATAAGTACCTAAAGGAATTTACTGTTCACCCTCTGGAAACGCCCACCGGAATGGTAGATGAGCTCGTTGGCAAACTCCTCTGCTAGGATCTCAAAATTTCTCCAGCTATTCTAACTTCATTAGGTTTAGGCATGTAGAAGGGGAACACCGGACTTCCAGCATAGATACGTTAGGACTTGGCCCACCGTCTCGAAGATATCGGCCTTCGGCTAATCACGGTCGTTCTTCCCGCTAGAGACTTCAGTTTAGCTTTCCTTAAGTTCACGATCCACCATCTTCGAAGTGCTGTCACAGACCACCTTTCCTGCGGACAAGCTCCGTATCCTCCGGGTTACTGCTTTTAGCCACACTCTTCACTTCTCTTTTAGCCTCCCTTCAGCAAGGCGAAAGAATCTAGATTGACCTGTTTACCAAATCCAGAGTCATCCCGCATCCGGCGGACGTCAGAACCAAAAAAAAAAAGATCCCTGAGAAAAAACAGTCATAAACCCACTAATCCCCTATGGAAGTTATAATACCATCCTCAATAAATATTAATAAATTTAGTTACCCAGATTTCACCCCAAAAATCCCATTTTAAAAGACTAATTCAAAATTTCTGAAAAAAATATCATTATTATGATTGAATTTAAACTTTATCATAGTGGTGCCATCTACAGAAAAATAATCTATCTTTAAAAGTATTGAAAAAAAAAAACTATAATAAATTTCTATTTATTGCAATACCATCGCCTCACCAAAAAAAAATTAAAATACTTTTAATTTTTTGAAACATTATAGCACTATTTGTTAAAATAACCTGGAACATTTTCAAGAAACCAAGAAAACTAAATTACTGGTCTTACACAAAAAATTCCGTTTTTTCCTTTTCTCTAAGCTGTTCATAAAAAATTCCTACTTAAAGTTCAAAATCTCTAAAAGCACCACGCGGCTTTGAACCTACTTTTAGATCTTTATCACTAAAATCAAATCTGACCCTAACAATGTGCACCTTACAAGGAAACAGAAAAGAGGAATCAAATATGCGCCAAAGAAGTTCAAACTAAACTTAACTTTTAAAAACATTATAACTCAGATTTACCCTTAGCAATACCTTTTCAAGCGGCCCACAGGGGGTCAGGAAAAGATTATACAGCAACCTTATCAATCTTCCACTTTCACCAAATTTTAAACATCTAAACACTCATAATCTACATTTTCAAAATATCATTAAAAAAAATGGGACAAACCCAGTTTTGACTGATTACATATATCATTACAATTGCCAGTGGAGACCTACACTTCACACTTATGTACATAAAAGGACCGTGGTCCACCTGAAAACAAAAAACAGTCTCCACCGACCTACTACATTCCGGCTTATGTAACCAAAATATGCACCGCCAGATATAAACTCCTCCTCCATATTTGGAGAACATTTGACATTCCACCCCAAAACATTTATAACCCAATTTAAAACAAGAAAAATTTAGTTGCACCCCCCTCTTACAAATTCTAATTTCTTATGACCCGTCCATTTACTCGTTGTCTTAAGTTATAACGAGGTTGCGGAAAAGGCACGAATTTACCTGTCTCATACAGTAGATTTTCTGGAGCAGGTGTTTCTACTCTTTCCCTATCTATACTGCCACTGATTTGGTCACCGAACCCACTATCTCTGGATCGCAAAATTTCCAATCTTTGCTCCGCCTTTGCCACATTCTCCACATGAACAACCCTAGTATAGCCAAAATTTTTTGTATGTTGGATTTTCAAAGTGACCGGAGATA
>NC_092214.1:82711013-82741451 GCF_043381705.1 Parasteatoda tepidariorum
AAGCATAACCTTCAATTCATACAGTTTAAAAAAGACATTTAAGAAATAAAAACTGCATTTAACATTACTAAAAGCACTTAAGACTTGGTTTATGATGTCTATAAATCACACTTAAATACTCATTGTTCTCCTATACAAAAAAAAACACAACATAAACAGTTCAGAATTTACGGTAAATGATTCCTCTAAAATGTTAACGAAATAAAATTTAAAGTTTTATAAGTACCCAAAAGAATTTACTGTTCGCCCTCTGGAACCGCCCACCGGAATGGTAGATGAACTCGTGGGCAAACTCCTCGGCTAGGATCTCAAAATTTCTCCAGCTATTCTAACTTCATTAAGTTTAGGCATGCAGAAGGGGAACACCGGACTTCCAGCATAGATACGTTCGGACTTGGCCCACCGTCTCGAAGATATCGGTCTTCGGCTAATCACGGTCGTTCTTCCCGCTAGAGACTTCAGTTAAGCTTTCCTTAAGTTTACGATCCACCATCTCCGAGGTGCTGTCACGGACCACCTTTCCTGATGACAAGCTCCGTATCCTCCGGGTTACTGCTTTTAGCCACACTCTTCACTTCTCTTTTATCCTCCCTTCAGCAAGGCGAAAGAATCTAGATTGACCTGTTTACCAAATCCAGAGTCATCCCGCATCCGGCGGACGTCAGAACCAAAAAAAAAAAAAAGATCCCTGAGAAAAAACAGTCATAAACCCATTAATCCCCTATAGAAGTTATAATACCATCCTCAATAAATATTAATAAATTTTGTTACCCAGATTTCACCCCAAAAATCCCATTTTAAAAGACTAATTCAAAATTTCTGAAAAAAATATCATTATTATGATTGAATTTAAACTTTATCATAGTGGTGCCATCTACAGAAAAATAATATATTTTTAAAAGTATTGAAAAAAAACTAAAATAAATTTCTATTTATTACAATGAATCACGGTTTGTCATTCATAACGCCGATGGCGGTGTCAGGATACGCATTCTTCCAGGCGAACTGTTGCTCCCTCAATGTTCAGTAGGTTATACACCGGCCGGTGGTGGCGGTATTATGCTTTGAGGAACGTTCTCTTGGGTGTTTATAGGACCCGTGGTTTTGGTAGAGCAGACCATGAATGCTACACGATATCTGAACATTATTGCGGACCAGTTGAACCCTTACATGGCCTCTGTTTTTCCTGCTGGAAATGTAATTTTCCGCCTGGAACTATAGGAATTCCAGCTTATTGCTCGCACACAATTAAATAATAAATAAATCACTCAAGTTTGTGTTAAAAGCACTCAAATATTGCTTAAATAAATACCACTCAAGTTTGAGTAAACGCAAAGCAAGAATTTCGCTCAAATAAGAGTGTATTTCACTTAAGTTGAGTTAAAAAAAATGTAACTCTTTTTTGAGTAGGGGAAATCATTCTTTCATTTTAATAGAGCAGATAGTTTTCGAATGGGGCAAAAATTTCCAGGCCTTAAAATTCAAATTTTTATTTTCATTACAATAAAAACTATAAAAATTGCTTTGAGTGGGAATAATGTTTGAATGAACTAAGTTTATAATAGAAGGAAAAGTTTTTTTTTCTATAAATTTGTGGCAGAGGTTCTCGAATTATAGCAGTGTACGCAAAATGTGAGATTCACATTAAGGGACCCAAATTATCGACAGTTCTTATGACTAAATTATCAGGACTATATTTTCCAGATTCCAAATAATGTTTTGATATTCAAAAAATTCAAATCCACCTTAAAAAGATATGATTATTCAGAGAAAGTTCGTTTTTGTGTCAGATTTTGTAACATAAGTAATTAACTAATTAACATATTTTGGGTCAACCCTTTAAGCCATTATGATCGACAGCTAGTTTGCAAAAATCTGAACTGATCGTAGACTTCTACTTTGCCTTAAAACATAATGCTTAAAACTTGCATTACAATATTATTCTCTGCCATAGAAAAACTAAAATCATGAATAGAATATTTTATCATTTTTGAAATACGAATGATTGCTTGTTGTCTTATGCTTATTGATTAACTAATAATATGAATCTTAAGTCTATTAAATTTAATAATAAATAAACCGATAACCCGAAATAAACCGATGCTATAACGATACAATGTTAGCATATAGTCAATTGAAACGAAACTAATCTTTTTGGAACAATGTTAGAAATAATACAACAAAAATATTTTTACGATACAATTAAGTTAGGAAGCATGCAAACACAAATTCATTAAATAAAACTAGTTTTTAACAAACAAATATTGTCGTGAAAATATTAAGATATATATGAATTATGCTTAATCGACAAAAGTTGCAAGCAGCTTTCTAATAAGTTTTTTACTCTTATAAAAAGGTAGATAGGTACTTTATTTACGCCCATATATGGCAACGTTACATTTAAAAAGTAACGAGTAAAAGTACAAGTAATTTTAAAAAATGTAACGAGTAAAAAGTAAAAAGTTCTTATTTTAAAAAGTAACGAGTAAAAAGTACAAGTAAAAGTACAAGTACAAAACAAAAAAAGTAACGATTTAAAAGTACATTTCTAGGAAATTGAAAATTTAAAGTAACCTAAATTTTATTGAATAATATTCTTATGTTCTGTAATGTTTTTGCAAAATTGTTGTTATTTATTTAATTATTTTTAATTTTGAAAGTTATGGATTTAAATTTACTTTTAAATTCGAAAGAATATTATAATATAATTTTATAATATAATCGTATAATATAACTTTAAAATCAAATATAGTTTTAATTTCAAACTTTTTATGGATTTGCACGAAAAAGAAATTTTATCTATTGATTTTAATTTTTAGTTTATTATTTTTATTTATTTAAATTACCATTGATTTAAAATTGTTTTACTCTATAGAAACGCGTTTTAAAAGCACAAACATAAACAAAGCAAACACGGGGTTTCAGATAGCTTTGTGATCTTTGAGCTGGTAAAAAATAATTGAATGTGCAGTATAAGTTGAAATAGAACAGTCTACAGTTTTATTTGTAACAATGGCTAATGCTGAAGTCATGCGAGAAAATCATTTTCCGAACATTAGACTTAGAGATCTAAACTTAGAAATTTGACTGGGCTTTGTTTGACAAGGTCGGGCATAAACATAATTTCAGTAAAAAATGCACTAGGTAAAAATGTATTTAGTAAAAAATTTATTAAGACAAAAATGTATTTTTAGTGAGTTCAAAAAGAAAATTGAAAAACATAATAACAAAATCCAACATTTTTTATTTAAAATCTATTAAATAAATGCATAAAACTCGAAAATGAATGAAAATAACTTGCTAATTAATATTTTTTATTCATTTTGCAAAATAATTGCATTTCGAAAGTGGTGTCACTGAATCTGCTGCGAGAATTTCTCAGAACGTGCTTAACCATCGCTTAACCACGCTGAATAAGCACTCCACGGGAGGTCAAGGTATTTAAACTCACGAAGTTAGCTGTGAATGCTTATATATTGCACATTAATTTTATAAATTAAAAAAACATAAGCATTTTTTTTTAAAATTAAATTTTTTTTAAATTTTTTTTTAGAAAGATTTCTGAGTTTTAGAAAAAAGTAACGATTTCATTGGACATTTCCGTTACAAATACTTGTACTTTTTCCCTAAAAAAGTAACGAAAGTACAAGTAAAAGTACTAAATTTAAAAAGTAACGAAGTACAAGTAAAAGTACGTACTTTTTACTTGTACCGGCGGTACAAGTAACGAAAGTAAAAGTACTGCCATATATGTTTACGCCGCACTGGAGCTGAACAATGGGCAAATGGCGCCGGTCCGGGCACCATCCCTGAAGATGATTCGAAGACACGCCGTCGCAATTTTGATCCTCCGCAGAGGTCATGGCACCCCTGCTTTGGAAGTCCGACGACCTGCGCACGAAGTCGAGCACTTTACGTTAGAGCAGTTTATCGAGAACCGATACCGCAACCTCGGTCCCTAAGCAGGCTGATCAAAAATGTTACCCACCCGCTTACTGACAGCAGGCAGTGATACTTGATTTCAGTGTTCTACTGGGAACTGTGTCCTTACGATCAGCCCACTGCCTGGCACTCTTAAAAAAAGCTCGAAATAATAAAGGGTTTTTCACAAATTTCGTTTTCTACTATTAAACAAGATTTTTTAACAAATGATAATACCTTCTAATAGTGGTCCGGACAGCAAAGTTTGATGATATTAGGAAATAAAACATACGAAAGAAAAAATACTTTTTTGGGGGATGATCCCCAACAATGTGAAATTTTTAATAAATCTGGTGTAATTTTCACTAGATCTAGTTTAATAGTACAAAATGAAATGTCTGGAAAACTCTCTTATCCTTTTAAGTTTTCTTTTAAAGAGTAAAAAAAAAACTACTAACAAAATTTCAATTTTCTGAAACTGTGTTAATATCGAAATATTTCCATTATTTTGTCCAACCCGGTTGGTACAAAGGTTACATCAAAAAATCATACAAGTGTACAGTGCACGAAAAATGAATAAGTAAATAAGCGGTCCTACCTAAGTAATTTCTTATCTAATGATTGGATTTTCACGTTCTATGGCACAATCTTAATGATTTAAGGGTGACCTTAAATATACTAACTAATTAGGGAAGACGAGAATTAAAGTCGAAATAATTATACGACTTTTTTAAAAAAAATTCGATTTCTCAAGACCGATTTTGCTATAATTTTGTATGTTATCATGCAAAATTACATACTTTTAAATGATTAAAAAAATTTCCTACCTTAGAAATCAACAGTTTCGACAATTATGAAATAAAATAACAAAAAATAATTAATTATTACTAAAAGTTATTCTTTTCTTGAAATTATCTTTGGACAAGCGAATTTTATAATTGTGTGTATAATTTTTTCAATTCGCTTTAGAAGTTATTCAGATATGGTGAAATGCGCAAAAAGTAAAATTAACATTAAGTGGTCAAAAGTTTATTTTGGAGATCAGAAATTCGAATCCACGAAAGAAATGTATGTTTACTCAGAGAAAGTACGTTTTGAGTTTGATTTAGTAACTAAAAATATTTTCTGCACTAATTAATCAGCCTCTTTGAGGTCACCTGCTCAAACAATTAAATCGTGAAGAACCAATCCTTAAATCAAAAGTTATTCAGGGTGCTCCAAGTTATTTTTGCCCAAGTAGTAATAGTATGCATAAAGTACATCACTGCTAATTAATGTGATACGAAAAAGTCACGTCAAAATTATATATTCATTAATTATAGTTAAACAGAAAGAAATTTAGGGTTTTTTTCTTGAATAGTTTTTTCGATTAAGTTTCTATTCAATAATTACAATATACTTTCAAACATTACATAGTTGTAAGTTTCATTAACTGTTCTTTTTTATATATATATTGTTAATGAGTTTCAATGCGCCTTAATTGCTTTTTATATATTTTTTTATTTTATTTTATTCATTTTTAATCTTTGATAATATTATTGAATTGTATTAACATTTTAGATAGTAATTGGAGGAGATTGAATAATAGTTTGAGATAAAACAAGCATAAAAAATGTAATAAAAATCTCTTAAGACGCTCTGATTTCAAATATTTAATTCGGTTAAAGAAAGAGTGCTCCGACATCAGTAAAAACTGCTACTATATCATTTTATTTACGTACCATAATGTATAAAGTTTTATTTCCGTTTCCAAGAAACTAGCACATGCCTTAAAAAAAATCTTAAAATAAAACACGTCAAATATTTTGGAGAAATTTAACTTTGTTTTATCATACTTTTTTTTGTTTCGTTAACGAAAAAATCTTTTTTCTCTTCTTCTTTTTACTTTCAACATCTTGTAAAATTATCATTGGTTCAAAACAAAATGCAACTTCGTATAGAAAAAAATAATGAAAAGAATGTCTTTATAACCTGGATTTGTATCTTTAAATGAACATTTTAATTGCCTTTTTTACGGAAATCAAATATTCAGAAGCTCCATAACTACTTTCTTTATTCTAAATTTTTTTTCACACGTGGTATCTTCTACACTGATGCAATTTTCTTTCAGGATTTATTTCCTGCTGATAAATTTTCCCAACACAAAAATTTGTCTTTTTTATTCCTTGAGCAAAAAGAGGATCCGATGCTTCTCATTCGCCTTAACCTGGAAATTTTAAGTACATGAAACGCGTTTTATTTGGATGATGTTTTTTTTTTATTATTAAAAGCATTTTTTTTAAAAGTATTTCTCGTTCAAAATACATAAAACTAAAATAGCTGCCTCAATAAAACTTGGCATAAAACAAGAATCTTATGAACTGTAAATTTTGAATGCATTTATGCAGTTTAGATTTTATAGTTAAGACTTCAAATTCATTAAAAATTTACAAAATAAGTATAATAATGTTCTCTGAAGCTTTATGTTAAAATAATGCGAATTAATTTTCAGGTTGTCTGATTCCATTTTATACAATTACGCATTAGAAAATGGAAGTAGAAGTTTTTTCATATTAGTTACGTTTCATTATATTTGCCTTATTGTTTAAGAAAACATAAATTGCGCTTAAAGTAAAAAAAAAAAAAAATTAAAAAAGGCAAAATAAAAATTAAAACTTCATCAAAACTTCATTTTAACTAATTAGTTAAAGAAGTAAATTTGCAACCAATTTGCTTAAATTATTATTTGATACAAATACATTTTTAAATGGAAATTACAGTTTTTATTCGATTTCCTAATAAGATTTGTACGAAAGAATTCTTTTTTTAGCAAATTGGACATTTTTAAGAAAATTGACTTTATATTAATTATTCAAAATATTAATTAATTTAAAAGCATGTGTATTTATATGTAGTCTACGCTGTATTTAGTCTTTTAGAAACCTTTTTTTATGTACCAATAGGATGACGAAAGGTAATTTTAATTCTTAATTTATAGGAATGATACCTGAAATGAATATTGAGCCCTTCATTGGGCAGGATTTTCCAGAGAATAGTTTTACATCATGAACTATTTATAAGTTTTGCATCGAAGAACATCTGACTTATACTCTATCAAAAAAATATATTCTATATTGGAGTGAAACATGAGTTAAATATTTGTTTTAATGCATTTTTTACTCGATAAATATTTAAAAAGCATATATTTTCTTGGAAAAAATAATAGCAATATTAGTGCTCTCATTTCAATTGTTTTATGATAAATAAAAAAATAATGTGCTAAAATTGTTTAGGTCAATTTTCATTTTCTTGAAGAATGTAGTTAAAAATACAATTTTACTAGTTAACATCTTTGTATTACGAAACATGATTTTAATTTAATCAGACAAAAAATTTCTTAAAATTTTTCTGAATATTTTTACATGTATCAAAATGTATGAATAATGTTCAACTTGTTCAAATTGGGTTATTTTTAATCATATTTGAAGACAAGCAGTTTGTAGAAATTCTGTGACATTTTATTAGAAGTTTGGGAATGAGTTGAAAAAGCGCTTTTCGACAGGTGGCGCTTTATTTGCATTCTGTAGTTCTTCTTCCAGTACTGAAAGTTCATATCGCATGTTGCAATGAATCTTGTAAGATAGATAGTAACCTGGCTTTTAAAAATTCTAATCACTGTTGCATGATCTAAATGGACATTGCTTTTTGCACTTTATTTAAGTTCAAAAATCAAAATATTATACCTCATGTGAGAATATAAATAATTTTAAAAATTATGCAATTTTTTTTAATTAATGTAACTAAAACACTTTTAATTACCTGCCATAATTTATAACAAAGCATTGTACTTAACAGATATTCATTTTTATCTAATGTTTAATTAAATATTATTTTTCAAAAAAATATTATTTTTCTTTTGCTTGTTTTTCTTTCTTACCAGGAATTAAAAATAGAATGAGCTAACTTTTACTAACTTTATCATGATAAAAAGTCATGAAGATAAGTTGTCCTTTGTTTCTATGTGTTCAGAATCTCACTATGCTCACAGAAAAAATCCAATTGATACCTGTAATATATTTACCAAATTGGATACTTATATTCTTCACATTTCTCCTTCAAATGTCTGCGTAAGTATTATTTTTTTCTAATAAATGATTTCAAAATGTAGATTTTTTTAACGTGTATATGTAATTACAGCAGTTTGATGTTTACTGCTTTATTTTTTCCATAAAAACTTTATTTTTATCAAATTATTTTAAATATTTCGTATATATATTTCATCTTTTTTTTATAAACATGTGATTTAACTCAATTCAGATTTTTATTTTTTGCAGAGCTAGATTTTTAAATCAAATTAAAAGGCGATACACTGACTAATTTTAAATTATATGTCTCAACAGCTATAGCTCATTTATCATAGCACATTTTAATTCATTTTTAACTATATATTTTAACTATATTACAAATCCCTTTCGAAAAATGCTAGAAATTTTTCGAGCTGTAACTTAACGAAGTTTGCTTGCATAAATATTTATTGGTATTTTTTAAAACAATTATGTAAATAATTAAACCAAATTATATATTTTTAACTATGCATAAACATTAAACATTAATGACAACATAAACGCTGCTATTAATAAAATATCTATTTTAATTTGAGAAATGAGCAGGCTTTGGCAAAATGCTTTTAAAGCATATTATATTCTCTGACTAAATATGCGAATAGTATATCAGTTAATAAATACAAACCAATTCATATTTGTAATATATTATTTATTTTATAAAATAGTAGCTGTATATTACATGTGTACCAGAGAAGAAAATTATATAAAGGCAGTTATACTGCTAAAATACCAAAAATATTTTTTACCGAAGATTTAAAAAAAAATTTTTTTTAAATGTTTTAGTTTTAAATATTAACTCTTTTTACAATTAAATAGCATGTGCAATTTTTATTTTCAATCAGCATATTTCAATGCTTGAAATATTTTTCTTAAGGAATAATATCAATAAATTCATTAATATAAAAAAATTCAATAATATAAATAAATTTAATAATATATCATTAGTTTCGTGAGTGATTAATTGTGAAACATTTACATTAAAACATCTGCTTAACATTGTAGCGAAAGCTTACAGTAAAACATTTATAGTAAACAAACATAACATTACAGCAACATTTTAAATTTTACTTGCATTATTAAAATATGTTCATAATATTAGCAAAAATGAAATTTGTCTAATAAAAAGATTGTTTACTAATAGAATATCTTTATTAATGGATATCTAAAAAAATGCATTAGAGAAATCTAAAATATTTAAACTAAAAAAAAAAAAAAAAAATACAANAGTAAAAAAAAAAAAAAAAAAAATGCATAGATATTTTTGAATTTTTTTATCAGACAAGTCAACCAAAAGAAAAGAGTTTAAATAATGTTATTTACCGCTAAGACATTTAAAATTAATGCAACAAGATTTAAAAATAAATTGAAAGTATTAAAATGTTTGATTTAGTAAGAACTGCTTTTATTTGCAAATAGTGTGGATGCGAGTTGGTGCACTAATGAACCAATTAATGGACAAATCATTGAGCTGGTGCATTAGAGAATCATACTTTTATCAAGCTAAAGATTCAGTATATTGGTATATAAATAAAAAATAGGTTTTTAAACCTATAATTTGAAGTGCGGTAGTCAATAGCTAGATTTTCTTTTTCTACTTGAACCGGGAGGAACACAAGTAAACTATGTGCAAAACAATTGTGTCCGCTAAGTCCATTTCTAAAATTATTATTAAAGATGTGTCCATATTTAAAACTATTATTGAAAATATGTTAAATAAAAACTTTACATGAATGGGATGTATAAGATAATTCAGTGATTTTCTTTTCCGTGTTACGCAAATGCGGCTTAGTTGCATTCAAAACGTCCATCAGGAAATCGTGATTGCCCTGTAAAAACGATTATTTCCTTGTCTTTAGATTAAAAATCATTTAACTTCTGAACTTTTGTATTCCGTGACACAAGAAAGCTCTTATTAAAACAACATTTTTTTTGACTAAATGAATAATTTCTTCTGTTAGCTACTACTTGATTTTTGAAAAGAATAAAAAATATTTGCGTCATGTGTAAACAGTCCTGCTTCAGATAAGAAGAATTCTAGCATTTCACATGACGTACACAATGTCAACATAGGTTAGTCAAGTTTACGTATGAGAAAGACATGGCCTTATCCCACCATTCAAAATATGCTATTTTTCTGCATAATGGAAAAATATTAACTCTCTTCTTACTTACGTGTAACCTTTAGTCGGCGTTTCAAATGTCGATTGGTGGGTAAATGGTAAATTTGGAGGCATTACTTCGAATCCTTCTCATACAAACAAATCTCGAAAATATGATATTAAATCATCCAGATATATTCGAAAATTGTAATTAGTTCAGATTGGGAAAATAATTATCTAGGGATACTCGAATCCTGTGTTATGATAGTAATGTCACTGTGTTGTTGCATTATGTTCTTTCGTTAATTTTAGTTTATTGAACTTGGTAAAGTGGCAATAAACTGGCTATTCACCTATCAGATTCATAATAATAGATGTTTAAATCCATATCAGTAAATCCAACTATGATGACAAGGCAATTGAAATTCTGCAGTTGAGATGCAAGCGAGGCTTAAGTTGTCGCATGTCTTATCACATGGGAAAATTAAAATTTCGTTACAAAACAAAGTATCAAAAATATCTCTCATTATTCAAGTAATTTAACAATAAAAAATATTAATAAATTTTATAGGCAGAATATTTTTCAACCAATTCTTCGTTAAAATGTATATTTATACCAACAATTGAAAATACTTTGCTTGCGGATGCTAATGCATTAATTCAAATAGTCTAAGGTACGATAACTTATTAGACCCTAGTTTTTTCGGCGTAATTATTGGTCAGTAGCAGCTTTTACATAACTTCATGTGTTTTCATGTTTATTTCTGTCCTTTCGATAACTTTATTAGAAGTTGGTTGTTACTTAGACCCAGCCAGTGTTTAACATAAATTTTCTAACCGCATGAAAATAGTTGAGTTTCCCAGATAAATTTATTCTCAATCAATTCTTAGATGAAATGTATAACTGTACCAATAACTGGAAGCATTTTACATGCTGATGTGTAAATACAAAGAGTTTAAGGTACTGAATCTCCTGTATGATTATTCGTCAATTTTTCTTTTCTTTTAAGAAGCTTAAAGCACCAAATTGCATCCTTGTTTTCATGGTATGATTTTTGGTAACTGGAATTTTTTATATCTTCAGACAATATCAATATTTCAGTCTTTTCAGTAACATTATTGGGTATTAGATGTTACTTTAATGCACTTCATTCAGTCATAATCTAGATTTCTGTCTGATAAAAGTAGTTGACCCTGATTCCGATTTAAAAGGCTCATACCGATTCTTGAGCCGCACATCAAGTACATCTAGGAAGCTCAATTTTTGTGTGTTTAGTAATTACTGTCCACAGCAAAAATGCTTTAATAAATGAAACTGTTATTGCTTCAGATTAAAAACTGAAAATTAAAAATCTTTGGCAGATAGTATTTTTCTAAGAATTTTAATTTTGTTTTAGAGTGGTTAATTTCCATTAAAAAAGTGAACTAAGAGTTTTCATTCTAAAAAGAAATTTATTTTAAATTTTTCTGATTTACATTTCTAACTCGAATTTGAGATTAATTAATTTTAAATTTAATTCAAAAAATCTTTTCTGTTTAAAATATTGCAAGATAAAAGTACATTCAAATAAAGATAAATATTTAAGAAAACAAAGTTCTTCGTTTAAAAATGTGAATAAATCTCAGCATTGCTTCTTTAAAGTAAATGAAAAATTCTCTGGGGTTGGAAACATAATTTACATAATAAAAAAAATAATTTCCTCGACTTAGTTTTCTCTTCGCGTAGTTTGTAGCGATAAATGAAAGCTAATGAGTTATTATAATGAAGAATTTTGCAGATTCTTGTTTTAAATAGATTAATTTATCTCATTTTAGAATTAAGTTTACCTGAAAACGTGAAATTATTCATGAAAAAATAAAAGAAAATAGTATGCTTAAATATTCGAAAACATATTCCAGCAGTAATAAAGCCTTTATGTAAAATTTTATGCACTTTCAAGAACAAAATACAAGGTTCAAGGCTCATAAAAGTACTTTTCTTTTTGATCCAGGCAGTGGTAAAATCTGTTTTCTTTGTTTATTTTTGAATATTAAATTGGATTTCTTAAAATTAAATCATTAAAATTTTTTAATTTACATCTTTTCCAACATAATATTTCATTAAAAAATTTAACATAATAAATTGTAACGTAATTTAATACGTACTTAATTACGTATTAAATTACGTATTAACGTAATGTAATACGTAATTTAATAAACTATTCTTTTTTTTTATTGCTGACTAATATTTTTTTCCATTGTAAGCACTAAATTAATTAAAGTGTTTTTATTCGTTCAATATCACCATTGTTGAAATTAATATAAATAAATAAATTTTTTTTCCAAATATTTTATAGAACTTACTAACTTTGACCAAAACTACTTGTTTTATTTATTTACTTACTTTTTAATGCGGCTTTGAAATAAACTGCTTTTAAATAAGATCTTTTTGACTTTCGGGATTAAGAAAAGCGTAAAGTATGTTTTAATCAAAATAAGTTTTTAATTTTGTGTAACAGAAAAAAATCATTTGCAATGGACTTTTCCTAATGTTTTTCTTGGTTTTCAATCATAGTTTCATCCTATTTGCCGCAATATGTTTTCAATTACTAAAAATGTGTTAGTTTATATGATATTAATGCTTTTTCTTGATTTCAATTTTTCTTAATGTTTTATTATTGTATTTAAAATTCACCTTTTTAAATGTCTCGTGCATACAACGGAGAAGTTTAATTGAAGTGTTTATGGCAATTTAAGAAGTCTAAAATATATTTTAAATATATAAGATAATGCTACAATATATAAAATACTGCCTAAGCAAAAAAAAATTTTGGATTGAAAACTTGTAGTATATAAAGCATATTTTAGTTATATTGAGAAAATTGCATTGCTTTGTATCACTCCAGACGTATGGAATTAAATTAAATATTACACGACTAAAAATAACTTGTAGAATTATTTGAAATATATTAATTCAAAATGTGTAAAAAAAACGAGATAATATTCTTAGTCCCATAACAAGTTGCTTGAAATTGCAATTTCCGATTTTCTCTCTGACTTACAATCATCTTTAGGTCTAATTTCAATAATTGAATCTGTGCTAACTTATTTAAAATCTATGTTTTCACCAAAAAAAGGCTTTTTAAACACCAACAGTAATTTGTAATAGCATTCACTGTTTTTTTTTTTAAAAAAGCTATTAAAAATAATTTGTTATTTTCAAATACTATCAAGTAAAAAAAATAAGTAACGAAACTTCGTACCTATAAAAAGAGTACTTTTAAAGAAAGTAGATGTTAACATCATTTTTAACTGCAATAATTAGCAATTATAATTTTATTTGTAATTTATGTTGTTCTCGTGTGCACCGAATTGATGAATTCAGAGCATTGCTATGCATAAGTTGCAAAGTTGGTCACAATTCATCTTATAAAATATATTATTCGTTCCATATTCATACTATAAAATACTATTCTAATCAAAAGGGTGATTAATGTAATTTATATCTACAATCATTAGAGCTATTAGTATCACATGTAATTATATAATTTAATTACATACACTAAACAGAAAAAAAAATCTAGTATGGTAAGGTAATGACATTTCTGATATATATGGGTGATTCTCACGAAACATGACAATTCGGACCAAAACATTTCTTCAAATTTAAAGTCTTCAAAATAATCTAAATTTTTTTGTATACTTCTTTAGTTACACTTATTAATATCTTACATAGAGCAGTGTAGTTTATTGATATTTGCTCGAGAAAAAAAATAAAATAGAAATTCACCAAATCTTGAATACCAGGAAAATGACATATTAGCTTAGAAGTTTGAAAAACAGTCATTCATAAATTGCTTAAGTTAATTCTTTCTGTTCACTGTAGAAGGAATCAAAATTTTTCTGTTGCTTATATGTACAGAATAAAATTTTTTGAAATAATCAATCATTAAATAAATAAATAACTTTGATTACATCCAAGCATATTACAATCATGCATAAACTTGGTAATAGGTTAATATTTGCTTTCCCTCCTAACAGTATTAGCAGGTTAAAAAAAATTCTGGTAACACTTCAATGTCCTGGCATTCATAAGCCAGGAAAATGACAGCCAGGATAATGACAAATTCGCCCTTTTGTAGCATATAACTTTATTTTAATATAATATTTTGGCCTAAGACGTTTATATTCTACAGAAAACAACAGGATTTCTTAAAATAACTCAGATAAATCTATGTAGTTTATGTTATTAATGATTTCAAGAAGCCAGGTAAATGACAACACAAAAACCTACTCACCTTGAAAAATTTTTTGAAATAGATTTTGACCTAGAAAAATTGGTTCTTTATTCATGCAACAAGACATGTTCATATAGGAGGGTATCTAATCAATCTATTTTCATATGATATTTATTGCTGGCTTGGTTATAAGCCACTAAGTAAAAGTAGCCAGGAAAATGACAGATTTTCTAGGGCCGAGCTGATTATTGGCAGAAAAAATTAATTTTAACGAAGTTTTTGTAAATAATACCCTCTCCGTATATTCTAGAAATGCTTACACCGGTAGAGATAAAAAAAAATTAGATATGGAAAAATTTATGGGAATTTTTGAAGCTAGTTATTATAGGAAACATTGTTTGGGACTTGCCAGGAAAATGACATTTTGATATTCAATTAAATTTTTTAACTATACAAAACGGTCAATGCTAGTGCAAAGTCATTTTAAAATGCTTACAGCAATGCTATTTATTAAGTTTTTAAAAAAAAGTTTTTTTAGTATTATAGTATTAGATCTTGGAGCAAGGGACAGTGAATTGTCATGTTTCGTGAGAATCACCCATGTATATGTGATTCTCACGAAATGCATGCCGGGCAATGTACACCGGGCAGTGGCACTTAACCTTAAAAAAACATCAGTGTAGGGTTAAAATATCGAATAAATGTAATTATATCCAGGAATAAATTCATATCAAATCGAATATATACATATGCACGGAAATACATATTATTTACTTCAGCGTAAAATATTTTAAGCAGGTATTCAAATTTCAACTACTCTTATAGGTAAAATAAAAATAATTAAATAAATAAAATCATCGTAGCATGCCCTTTATAGATAATTGCATATGTTCTTAGAAACCATTACAAATGCAAAAATAAAAAAATAATAAATAATAGGGCTGCTTACAAGCTACTAACTTAAGAGTTCTAATAGCATTCGATAAAATTCAAGCGAACCACTTAGGTTCGCTTATTGATAGTTTTGCGACACAATCTTAATGATCGTGTTTTGAACAGAGTTAAAAGTTGAGTATGTCCTCATAAGTAGGAAAAAATATGGATTTATAAATTTAATGAGATTAAAAAGCAAAAATTTACGTTTAATCGGTATAAATTCAAAACTAATTAAAAATACAAAAATATACGATTAACTTATTTATTTTTAAAAATAGATTATATATATATATNACACACACACACACACACACGTTAAAAATTTTACACACACACACACACACACACACATATATATATATATATATATATATATATAATTTGAGTATCTTGAAAATTTCAAAAGCTTCTAGTAATTTTTATAAATAGTTTTTGTACTTAGTGTTTATGAGTGTGATAAGGGGTACTGAGTGATAAGAAGTTGTCTAGAAATTCTTTGTATTATGAGACAAAATTTGATAAAAAATAATAATGCATCACAGTGATGCATGCCAAAATATGATTGTATAAGAAAAGCACACATACTTTCATGGAGATGATCTCTATAATGCTGTTATTATTTTTAATAATTCTTGTTTAATACTAAGAAATGACATTTGTGAAAAACCCTTATAATTCAGAGTGTTCTTTTAAAAAAGTACAAAAATTTCTTAAAAAATAGCTAGAAATTTTTTAAGCTATCTATGCATTGAAATCGGATTTTTTTATTCGTTACTAGATACGATTCACTACAATATTATATGAAAAAAATCTCTTAAATGTTTTCCGTACATGCGCAGCCCGAAAGAACTACTTTAAATGCCCATATCTTGCCCAACTTTTAAGATTTTTTTTTTAAAGTTTTAAAATGTTAATTTGTTATTTGTTAAAAATTTTTCAAAAAACCTTTTTTTATTTTTTTAGAATATTTTTTAAGTTTTTAAGTTTATAACAATAAAATCCATCACACACACAAAAATGCTTTTTTTTTCAATTTGTTTTTTTTAAATGTCTATACTTCGATTAATATTTAAACTAAGTTCTCGGAGTTTTAATTCATTATAAATAATAATCAAATTAAGCAATGCCAGTTGTAAGCTCATTGCCATATTTTCTAGCAAATGGTGATAAAATATATTTCTTTAGTTCCTCATTAATTGCCAATTTCTCAAACCTCTAAATGCTTCAAAATGTATAAGTATGAGAATTCTCGTAATCTGAACATCTTTAAAGTTATTAAGTATTGTTTTAGAAATTTGAAACATACCATTATATGTAAAATTAAGATAATCTAAAACTATCAGATAAAAAGCCTAATAGAGCTAGTACTAAATAAATTCCTGTTTACTTGATCTTTTTTAAATATTAAAAACAATGTTTTTGTCCATAAATATATAGAAATGTTTTAGCTATGATTATTTAAAAAAACATATGCTACTCGATAAGATAACAATAAATTCTCAATTTAATATTCAAATATTTGTTTAGCTCTAAATCTTTTATTATAACTCCTATTGAAAAAAACAACTATTCAATTCTCAGTAAAAATAATCCATTTCCTTTTTTTTAAATAAAGAATTATTTGGTAGAAAAGTTTTCTAATCATGAAGCTTGAATTGTAATACAGCTAAAAAATGAATGTTAGCTTTTTACAAACAATTAAAAATGACGAAAAACTATTAGAAATTTTCTTATCCAATTAGTTTGACTCAAATTTCATGAAAAATTACAAAACTTAACCCTACCTAACTATAACTGAGGTAATAATTGAGATTTTTTACTACTTTAGCTACAAACCGGGCATAATTTTTTTAAAACTGTCTAATTATGAAACCAAAAAAAATAATAGTTGATGAGGGATTTATTTTTTTGTTTTGTACAGTCAACCTATATAATTTTTTTTAACAATAATGAATTGATTTCCGATTCCATTCGTAATTCCTAAGATTTTTTTAATACCAAGTCATTATCGCCATTTAAAACTGGTTTTATTAATTATGAGCCTAATTATCAAAATTCACAAAACTGTTAAAACGCAAATTGGAAATGCATGGCACTATTGTTTTCTTAAAACTATAGAAAAATGCATCATAATTAAAATAAGACATACATTCGGTGTTATTGAATATCCAATGATTTTTATCTCATAAACGACATATTCATCAATGATATTTATTTAAATTAATTCATGCTCATAAAAATTCCCTATACCAATATTGAGTTCAACTTTCTCGGCTTAAGAATATTTAAATAAGAGGGAAATTATCCAATAGATTTGTAAAATTAATATTCCCTTTCGAAATCTCCAAAAACATTTATTTTATTGCTATGTTTTATCAAAGTAATAGTTTTAAAGGCATAAGTAATAATTAGTACTTATTCACAGTACATATTCATGATCTTTCTCAGCATTTAAAAAATATAACAATTTTCATTTAAATCTGGTTGATCAGTTAAGATAAACTGGATAGTTAAATTTGTTTTCATCGCATCCTCGGTCGGTGATTAAAGTTTCTGGAGAGCCAAAACGAGATATAAAATTTGAAAATACTATGGCAATATCCTTACTGTTGACCGATGAGACAGGGACAGCTTCTAGCCATTTTGTAAAGTGATCAACAATTGTGACCAAATACCTATTTCCATCTTGAGTTAAAGGGAGTGGTCCTACCACACCACATGCTATTTTCTCAAAAGGGCCATACGGAGGTGGCACTTTTTGCAAAGGGGCTAATCGCTTGGGTTGATGAGCCTTTCTTTGTAAACAGCTATTACACGACTTAATGAAGTTTACAATATGGGAAGACATTTTGGGCCAAAATAAATTTTCGTTATCTTTTTTAAAGTTCTACTAATTCCAGAAAGGCAAACCAATGGAGAATTATGATAGAAGTTTAAGATGTTTTTCACTAAATTTAGTGGAATAACTATTTTTTCACTCTCGGCAATTCGGCTTTTCTAACACCTTAATACTTTATCTTTAATAAAAACATGAAAGTTAGATGGCACTGGTTCATTTCTGCCCAAAACCTCAACAATTTCCTTACAAAAATGATCTTTCTCCTCATCTTCAATTAATTTTGGCAAAGAACAAATTGATTCATTACAATCCACTTCATTAAATAAAATTTTGTTATGCATAGTTTCTGCTTCCTTAACATTTCTACTCAGAAAGTCTGCAACACAATTAATCTTTCCCGGTATATATTTTACCTCAAACTGAAATTGTGACAAAGAAATAGACCACCGCGCAATTCTACAAAAAGATTCCTTCAATTTCAAGGTATTAGTAATTGGGGAATGATCAGTGTAAATATAAAATTTCCTTCCCAGCAAATAGTGTCTAATGTAATTAGTGAAATAAACTATTGCTAAGGTTTCACGTTCGGTTACCGAATACCTAGTCTCTGGTAATTTCAGTTTTCTGCTTCCAAAAGCTATAGGGTGAGGAAAACCCTCATCATCCAGTTGAGCTAACACTGATCCGATAGAATGATTACTGGCATCAGTATATCAGTGAAAAGATTTTGACATGTTAGGTAAAACTAAAACAGGCACAGAAATTAAGAATTCTTTTAAATTTAAAAATTCCGTTTCTGCCTGGTTGTCCCATTCAAATTTGCCATTTTTAGTTAAGGTTGTCAGCCGAATTGATTTTTGACCAATGTTAGGAATAAATTTTCTATAGTACCCGATACAGCCTAAAAATCATTGTACATCAGTTTTGTTTTTTGGGGTTTTAAAATTTTTGATAACCTCTTTATTTTTTTTGGTCTGGATAAACCTAACCATCTTCAATAATGAAACCTAAATAATTAATTCTATTAGTGAGGAATGAGCATTTACTTGGTTTCAACTTTAACTTACTTTTTAATAATCTTTCAAATACTATTTTAAGTTTCGGGAAGTAATCCTCAACACTGTTGCTGGCAATAGTGTTGAGGCATTTATATCATCAATATAAATGCCAATATTCAAAGTTTCGAGACCCGATAATACCACGTTCATTAATCTTTGGAAGGAATTGGCACTGGTTTGAAGACCAAAAGGTGTGCGGATAAATTGATACAATCCCTTATGAGTTGCAATGGCCAATTTATGTCTATCATCCGGTGAAACAATTTCTTGGAAAAAACACGAAGTCAGATCTAAAGTACTGAAAACCCTTCCTCCTGCTAAATTATCAATAGCCTCATTAATGTTGGGTATAGGGTAGGAATCCGGAACAACCTTAGCATTTAATGCTCTGAAATCTGTGACCTGTGATTAGTCTCCATTCAAATTTTAACCAACAGAATAGGGAAACCATACGCTGACACTGAGGGTTCAAGTATTCCCGCCTCCAATAGAATATTTATCTGTGAGTCCTTTCCTCACGTAAATTGTATGGTACCCTATAAGCTCTACGTTTTGCCGGCACATTATCAATTAAGGGAACCCTGTGCAGCACGGTTTCACAGCCTGGTAAATCTTTCAGAGCCTTAAATGCCAAGGTTGCTCCTGATTCCTACCCTATACCCAACATTAATGAGGCTATTGATAATTTAGCAGGAGGAAGAGTTTTCAGTACTTTAGATCTGACTTCGGGTTTTTTCCAAGAAATTGTTTCACCGGATGATAGACATAAGTTGGCTATTGCAACTCATAAGGTGTTGTATCAATTTACCCGCATACCTTTTGGCCTTCGAACCAGTGCCAATTCCTTCCAAAGATGAGCAAGGTATTATCGGGTCTCTAACCTTTGAATATTGGCATTTATATTGATGATATAAATGCCTCAACACTATTGCCAGCAACAGTGTTGAGGACCACTTCCTGAAACTTAAAATGGTATTTGAAAGATTATTAAAAAATAAGTTAAAGTTGAAACCAAGTAAATGCTCATTCCTCACTAATAGAATTAATTATTTAGGTTCTGTTATTCAAGATGGTAAGGTTTATCCAGACCGAAAAAAATATAGAGGTTATCAAAAATTTTGAAATCCCAAAAAACAAAACTGACGTTCAATCATTTTTAGGCTGTATCGGCAAATCTGTAGGCTGTATTAAAATCAATTTATCCTAACATTGGTCAGAAATCACTTCAGCTGACAGCCTTAACTAAAAATGGCAAATTTGAATGGGACAACCAGGCAGAAACGGAATTTTTAAATTTAAAAGAATTCTTTATTTCTGAACCTGTTTTAGTTCTACCTAACATGTCAAAATCTTTTCACTTATATACTGATGCCAGTAATCATTCTATCGGATCAGTGTTAGCTCAACTGGATGATGAGGGATTTCCTCACCCTATAGCTTTTGGAAGTAGAAAACTGAAATTACCAGAGACCAGGTATTCGGTAACCAAACATGAAACCTTAGCAATAGTTTATTTCACTAATTACATTAGACACTANTCATTTGTGGTCAAAAAATGGTCAAACGAATGCAGTTTGAATTTTTGAATTTCCTCATTTTCGGGGGCTATCTTCGCATAGCTCATTTTTAGGCTGTATCGGCTACTATAGAAAATCAATTTATCCTAACATTGGTCAGAAATCCCTTCAGCTGACAGCCTTAACTAAAAATGGCAAATTTGAATGGGACAACCAGGCAGAAACGGAATTTTTAAATTTAAAAGAATTCTTTATTTCTGAACCTGTTTTAGTTCTACCTAACATGTCAAAATCTTTTCACTTATATACTGATGCCAGTAATCATTCTATCGGATCAGTGTTAGCTCAACTGGATGATGAGGGATTTCCTCACCCTATAGCTTTTGGAAGTAGAAAACTGAAATTACCAGAGACTAGGTATTCGGTAACCAAACATGAAACCTTAGCAATAGTTTATTTCACTAATTACATTAGACACTATTTGCTGGGAAGGAAATTTTATATTTACACTGATCATTCCCCTATTGCTAATACCTTGAAGTTGAAGGATTCTTTTTGTAGAATTGCGCGGTGGTCTATTTTTTTGTCACAATTTCAGTTTGAGGTAAAATATATACTGGGAAAGATTAATTGTATTGCAGACTTTCTGAGTAGAAATGTTAAGGAAGCTGAAACTATGTATAACAAAATTTTATTTAATGAAGTGGATTGTAATGAATCAATTTGTTCTTTGCCAAAATTAATTGAAGATCAGGAGAAAGATCCTTTTTGCAAGGAAATTGTTGAGGTTTTGGGTAGAAATGAACCAGTGCCATCTAACTTTCATGTTTTTATTAAAGATAAAGTATTAAGGTGTAACAAAAGCCAAATTGCTGAGAGTGAAAAAATAGTTATTTCACTAAATTTAGTGAAAGACATCTTAAACTTGTATCATAATTCTCCACTGGTTTGCCATCCTGGAATTAGTAAAACTTTAAAAAAGATAAAGAAAATTTATTTTGGCCCAAAATGTCTTCCCATATTGTAAACTTCATTAAGTCGTGTAATAGCTGTTTAAAAAGAATGGCTCATCAACCCAAGCGATTAGCCCCTTTGCAAAATGTGCCACCTCCATATGGCCCTTTTGAGAAAATAGCATGTGATGTGGTAGGACCACTCCCTTTAACTCAAGATGGAAATAGGTATTTGGTCACAATTGTTGATCAATTTACAAAATGGCTAGAAGCTGTCCCTGTCTCATCGGTCAACAGTAAGGATATTGCCATAGTACATTTAAATTTCATAACTCGTTTTGGCTCTCCAAAAACTTTAATCACCGACAGAGGATCTAACATGATAAGTGAGGGTATGAAAATAATTTATAAATCTTTAGGAATAGAAAAAACTAATATTATCCCTTATCGCCCCCAAAGTAATGGTGCTATATAAATCAAGCATAAAGCAATCGCAAACTTTTTATGTCATGCAGTTAATTCTACACATGATGACTGGGATACGCAACTACCATTTGCAATACTAACATACCGAACAGCTATTCAGGAGTCAACTAACTTTACTCCGGCACTTTTAACATATGGTAGGGAATTAACTTTACTGCTGGAATTTCTTAAGAACCATAGCCCTTTCTCTTATGCAGGTGCTGAGAACTTTGCCAAAGATTTGCTAGGCAAATTGCATAGTACTTATGCATCAGCGAGGGAAAATCTAGAAAATTCTGCGGAAAATAGAAAGGCTCGTAGAGACAAAAACATCAAACAATATAATTTGCAGGCAGGTGATAGGGTATACTGGTTCAACCCTGTGTTAAAGAAAAACCAGTGCAAGAAATTTTCTAAATTTAATGAGGGTCCTTTCAGAGTGATTGAAGTCATATTCCCTGTCACTTTGAAAATTCAACATACCAGAAATATTGGCTATACTAATGTTGTTCATTTGGAGAATGCAACGAAGGCTGAACAGAGAATGGAAATGTTGCGATCCAGAGATAGTGGGTTCGGCGACCCAATCAGCAGCAGTGTAAATAAGGCAAGAATAGAGGCGCCTGCTCCAAGAAATCTTCTTTATGAGACGGGTCAATTCATACCTTCTCCTCAGCCTCGTTACAACTTGTCCGTTACAACTTGCCCGTTACAAAAGACCACGAGTAAATGGACGGGTTGTAAGAAATTAATGCTTTGTTTAGAGGGGGGTTAAACTAAATTTTTCTTGTTACAAATTATTTACGTGTTTTGGTGGAATGTCAGATGTTCTCCAAAGTGTGGAGGAGTAGTTTATACCTGAGTGTGTAAATATTTGATTACATGGGCTGGAATATAATAGGTCGGGGGAGACTGTTTTCTTTTGCAGGTGGACCACAGTCCTTTTATGTCATAAGTGTAAATTTTTAGTCTCCACTGGCAGTTATAATTGCATATGTAATCAGTCAAAACAGGGTTTGTCCCATTTTGTTTTCCTATGTTATTTTGAAATTGTAGATTATGAATGTTTTGATGTTTAAAATTTGCGGAAAGTTGAAAATTGATAACGTTGCTGTATAATCATTTCTTGACCCCCTGTGGGCCGCTTGAAAATATATTGCTAAGTGTAGAGCTGATTTGTAATGTTTTTTTAAATTAAGTGTAGTTTGAACTTCTCTGGCTCAAATTTGACTCCTCTTTTCTGTTTCCTTGCAAGGTGCACATTGTTAGGGGCAGATTTGATTTTAGTGATAAAGATCTAAAAGTAGGTTTAAAACCGCGTGGTGCTTTTAGAGATTTTGAACTTTAAGCAGGAATTTCTTTTTGAACAGCTTAAGGAAAAAGGAAAAATAAATTTCTTTTTGATACCAGTAATTTTGTTTTCTTGGTTTCTTGATAATGTTCCAGGTCATTTTAACAAATTGTGCTTTAATGTTTCCAGAAATTAAAAGTATCTCTTTAATTTTTTTTTTTTTGGTGAGGCGATGGTATTGTAATAAATAGAAATTTTTTGTAGTTTCTTTCATCAATACTTTTAAAGATGGGTTACTTTTCAATAGAGGGCACCACGATGATAAAGTTTAAATTCAATCACAATTATGATATTTTTTTGAAATTTTGAGTTATCCTTTTAAAATGGGATTTTTGGGGTGAATCATGCGTTGTTAAGTTTATTAATATTTAATGAGGATTGTATTATCACTTTTATAGTGTATTAGTGGATTTATGACTGTTTTTTCTCATGGATCTTTTTTTTTGTTCTGACGTCCACTGGATGCGAGGCGGCTAGTGAGGGAGTAAACAGGTTAATCTAGATTCTTTCGCCTTGCTGAGTGGAGGATAAAAGGGACCTGAAGAGTGACTGAAAAGGTATCACGCAGAGGACGGAGCTTGCCAGCTGGAAGGTTGGTCAGAGACAGCACCGCTGAGAGGATGGATCGTGGGCTGGAGGAAAGCTAAGCTGAAGTCTCTGAGTTGCTGATCGAGAGTGATAGACTGGAGGCCGCTATGTTCGAGACGATTTACCAAACCCGAATGTACCCATACTGAAAGTCCTGTATTCCCCTTGTGCTTGCTGCCGTACTACGAGAGAGCTTAAAGAAATTGGAATCGTTAGAGTACTAGCTATCTGAAACAAGGAGTTTGCTTTGTCACGAGTCTAGCTGCAATTCCGGTGGGCGTTCCAGGAACGTGGTCCGTAAATTCAATTTTCTATTTATAACTTTAATTTCGATTTGGATATCATTTTAGAAGAAGAATATACCCTAAATTTTAAGCTGTTTCTACTGTGTTTTTAGATACATATTTTAACGAGAGCAATTCATATTTAAGCATAATTACAGGTTATAGCTAGATCATAATCTAAGTTTTAAGTGATTTTAGTAGATTTAGAATATGAGTGCATTTTATTTCTTAATTGTCTTTTTTGATGTGAATTAATGGAATGTTATGATTTAGAATTTCAAAATTGCATTTTATTAAAAAGTTTAATCTTGTGTAGAAAAGTCTGGAATTTGAAGTAGTGTACAATTTGGAGATGTTTATGCCCATGTTATCATTCGAAAATGATTGGAGATAAGTTTTTTTGAAAATTTAGAGTTGTAATAAAATTAATTTATATTGTTAAGTGTTTCCTGTAATGCATTAGTTATTTGTCTATTGTTGAACCTGGGTAACTGTTACCAAAATTAAATTTAGCGATCACAGCCTAGCCAAAGTTTGAAGGGTAACAGTTCAACCGGGCATAATTTTTTTAAAACTGTCTAATTATGAAACTAGAAAAAATAATAGTTGATGAGGGATTTATTTTTTTGCTTTCAACCAATTTAATTTTTTTTTCACAATAATGAATTGATTTCCGACTCCATTCGTGATTCCTAAGATTTTTTTAATACCAAGTCATTATCGCCATTTAAAACTGGTTTTATTAATTATAAGCCTAATTATCAAAATGCACAAAACTGTTAAAACACAAATTGAAAATGCATGGCACTATTGTTTTTTTAAAACTGTGGAAAAATACATTATACTTAAAATAAGACATGCATTCGGTGTTATTGAATATCCAATGATTTTTATCTCATAAACGACATATTCATCAATGATATTTATCTAAATTCATACTCATTAAAATTCCCTATACCAATATTGAGTTCAACTTTCTCGGCTTAAGAGTATTTAAATAAGGGGGAAATTTTCCAACAGATTTGTAAAATTAATATTCCCTTTCGAAATATCCAAAAATATTTATTTTATTGCTATGTTTTATCAAAGTAATAGTTTTAAAAGTATAAGTAATAATTAGTACTTATTCACAGTACATATTCATGATCTTTCCCAGCATTTAAAAACATAACAATTTTCATTTAAATCTGGTTGATCAGTTACGATAAACTGGGTAATTAAATTTGTTTTCATCGCATTTTATCAAAAATTTATTCACATTTGATTAATTCATATGTTTGTTTATTTTTTCCTTTAACACACCTAAATATTTTAAAAATTATTAAAGTTTTTTTAAAATTTCCAATTTTGTGACATTTTTCCACCTAGTTGAAAATTATCCGAAGTACTGCCGTAATCTTAGTCTCTGCAAATTTTTAGGAGCCCAGGTATTGAGTCTTTGCAAAAAGTTTTTAAACATTAAAAATTTAGACCACGAGCTCTTTTCAATTTCACAAAACTGTGACTTTTCTCCATTTGACGTTTTGAGTAATTTTAAAAAACGCTAAGACAGAGTAATAGTTGCTCACTCACACCAGTTATAAAAATTGCAAATCATTCACAAAAAAGCATAATTTCATATTATGACGGAGTCTTCGAAAAACAGACTTAACCATATTTTATACTATTCCTTCGATTATTCACACAACATTAAAATCTTATCACGTGCGCAAAAAATCTGACCATTCATTAAACTGGTCAGCACGAACCAATATTTCGATGAATAAAATTTCAACAGTTATTAATTACTATTCGTTTCATTGGAACTGGTTATCATCAGCAAGTTTCAATTTCCTAGTTTGCCGCCTTGTCATTCGTATCATTATTTCGAAAAGCAAGGTTTATTCGTTATTTTCTATATTTTATTTTATAATTAATTTTAATTATTTTATAGTTTATATAACTTTTGATGATCATGCATTTCTGCAGATTTTCTTTCTGCACAGCACGAATATATTCAGGAAGTGCTAACCAAAACCATGATGAAATGATTTTCGGTAAATTTGGTAATGATATTAGATAAACTAAGAATAAAATATGGTTTTATAATTTGTAATCAAATTTATAAAGTGCGGTGAAATTCGGTAATTTTATCAGGATACTTCAGAGAATGGTATAAACATAATATAATAGGGTAAAATTATTTTTTAATTTCACATTTAATGCTAAATGTGTGGTAAAAAGAACTATAATTTTGAAAGCAAGAATTCCGGTGAATTATTAACATAAGAACGTACTACCAAATAAATGGTTTAAATACTGTATATTGTGGTTTTATTAATAATTTATTTTTCTCTTACCAGACATCAGAAATGTAATTACCGTATAGAACTTTGCAAGAATTTCATCTCTATGTGCGATTTCTCATATGATTATTCAACGGTATACTTTACTTTATTTAGTCTTATTTTTTATTTCCTTATTACCTTATTCAACAATCAACCGAATCGATTGCTAAATATCTGAATAATTGCTACGTTAATTACAAATTTCCACAATATTTAAAAAGTATATAATATATATATATATATATAAGAATAATTACTTTTTTGCTGCGTGTTATTTTACCATGATCATCACAGGTCACGATAGTTTGTTATAAGCAAACGAATTTTTGTTTTCTTAATTAGACCTTTCTTAAAAATAAACATTTTGATAAAGAGATTCATTGGGCTTGTCATACTTTTTTTTTCTTTTCCTTTTTGTTGCATTTATTGAAACTCCTTTCAAGTAATTACCATTTCTACTAAACCTGACTAACGGAACATACCAAACATGTGTAACGAAAACTAAAAAACTCACACATTTGAGTTTTAAATTTTATTGTATACTTGACATTCGAACTTTTCAAAACAACATATAATTCCTCATTTTCAAAACAGTGTAATATTCTACACAATAGAATAGTTGCGTAATTAATAATATTAATATTACTAGTTGATGTTTTTGAAAAAATAAGTAGCAAAAGTATTCCTTCAGGAAAGATAGATGGAATAGCAATGCTCTAATGCATTGTTTCAATCCTAAGAACCTTGCTGTTATTTCTAATGCCACTTGCCAATACCAGCAAGCCTTCATGTTCTTTTTTTGTTTTCCAGTAGCGTTATTTACGGCCAAGAACTTCAACTACACACACATCACAACCAGTTTATATATTGGACCCATTCATACATCCATTCATTTATTCACAGATCGTAATTTTGACCTTAACCAGAGAACGACCGATCTCCCATTCAGCACTTCCAGAGGGATGATTTGCTATGGGAACATGAAGGATTTTGTGACTGAACAAATTTAACATGCGCCAGTCACGCTTTACTACACGGGGCGTCCTCAACCGACCTGTATTGAACTCACGACCTCTTGGATATGTGCCCAACACCCTGCCAAACAGGCATCCAAGCCGCAAAGAACCTTGTTAACATTTATTACAGCTAAATACACTGTTTGTTATTATATTTCTTTTCAAAATCAAGCAGGAGACGATAGTGACTGCAACATAAAACTGTAGTCTTTCTCAAAAAAAAGCAAAAGTAGTAATTTCCTTTTAACATGAATAATCATTTCCTTACATACATTTAGCGTACTCGATCATAGTATAATTGTCTTTTACTATCATCTAATAATAACAACCGTTGAAAGACGGTAGCTACAAAGAGAAAGTGTTTCAGATGATATGACTCCAAACATGAGAAACGTGAGAAGCATAATACATTAAATGAAAAGATTCATCTATTTGGCAGAGCGCTTTTGTGCATTGAAAATGAATATTTATGTTCCGCTGTAGTTTTAGAGAGTTATTAAACTAATGAGAAAATCTATTCAATCACTTGATGCTATATTTACAGAGAAACATGCTTTTCATTGTTTTTCATTTCATCGCATCTTCAATATGTTGTTGCAGAATTTTGTGAAGTATGTATATCATTTAGACAAATATTAAAACTCTACTGAAGAACATTCGATAATTTGAACTAAATTATTATAATGTTTTATTTTTGGCAGCTGAAATATTAAATGAGCATATTTTTTGTAGTTTCGTTTGTCTTAAAAAATAAGCTAATCGCGAACTACACATGTGCTTGTATGATACTTTCCTCTTGTTTGATATGTTTTTTTTTTCAACGAAAAGAAGAAGGAAGGAAAAAAAAAAGAAGAAAGAAAAGAGGGAAAAAAACTGAAAAGAAAGAAGGATGAATTAAGAAAGTTAAGAAAAACAATATTAAGTTTTGATTTATGTGCACAAGTTGCAAGTACATAGAAATAAATTAAGAATAAACAGAAGGCACGGAAAAAAAGTATTGGAATGCAAGAAAAAGACATAGAAGATATGCAAAAAGAGGAAGAAAAACTATAAAAAAATAAAATATTGAAAAATAATAATTACATATTTTAGAAGTTTAAAAAAAATAATTAAATTATAACGCCCGAAAATTAAATAAGGAAAAGATGTAATCTCGCCATGAGCTCACACGCTTAGATCCGCAAAAAGGATTGCTTTCTAATATTGCAATAATATATTCAAAGCAAATTGTATCAATAAAATACCGTGAGAAGGGCAAAAAAAATTTAATGAAAATGGAACATATTAAGCAAGATATGCAAAATAAAAACATATTAAGAAAATAGAAAATAAAAACTCAACAAAAAACATGATAAAATTTAAAATGTAATGTATAAAGCTAGTAGCAAATTCAAATGCACTTACACATACCGGAATCTTTCAAAAATATTTTAAAATGTTTCCGTAACAAGTTTGCCAGATTACAAAAGATGAAAATATAATCGTAAACAGCGGATAGTGGGATTATTTTATGGCGCTTTCTTACTGAAGTACAGATACGCGTGTGTCTTTTTAGTTACCTTGGATTTGCGTAAAACTGGATGTGCATAAGGTAATACTATTATATTGGATAATTAAATGTTTATAAACAATAAATTTGGATTTTAATATTGTTGATTTTAGATAAATTATTAACCATTATTGAAATTTTTTTTAAAAAAACTCCTTTCTTCATATTAAAATAGTTTTTGCCACGGGTTTACCCGAATTGAATTTGCACATGGTAAAAATATAAATTTAGTTAACAAAGAAATTTTTTAATAAATTTATTTATAACTATGACATGCAATTAACTTATTGATTTTATGTTTAATTTAATTGCATTAGCTGGATATCTATTTTTTTTCCAAATTTTGGAAGAGTTCTTCTATTAGTCTTTTGGATAAACGAACATTACTACCAATTCGTTTAATTTTATTCATTTGTTAAAAATGGTAGTTAAACAACTTTTCTTAAAAACATTACAATTCAGTGTAACTAGTTTACTTATATTAAATTTAAAATCATTTCTTTTAAATCATTCTAGATATTTTCTTCGCGTAAATACAAAAAATTAAAAATAATACTATCGTCATATTTATGAAGTAAGATTAATTCCTTTGGGTAAGTATTATATAACAAAATTTTATAATATTGAAAATTGTAGAATTAAATCTGAAAACAAATTTAGTGTTAAAAGAATAATTTTTCATAACAGTGTTAAAAAAAGTTAGCTAAGAGTGATGAAAAATAAGACTCTAAATTTACGCCTCTATTTTCATGAATCCATTTTTGAAAGATGCGGGAAAGTGCAAATACATTTGAATTCGATACTCGCTTTATATATTACATTTTGTGTTTTTTTTCGTTTTATTCTTAATTTTTTTTCTATATTTTGCTTCATATGCTTTTATTTTGCATTTGTTCCTTAGTATGCTCTAGTTGATTTCAATTTTTTTGCACTTCTTACACTGTTGCATTGATATGTTCTGCTTTGGCTGTAATAATAAAATATTAGAAAGCACTATTTTTTGCGGATAAAATCGTATGAGCTGTTGTTGAGATTAAATCTTTCCTTATTTTTCTTTCCAGCATTTTAGTTTTTAATTACTTTTTTTAAACTTTTTTATTTTTTTTAATTTTTAAACATTTTTAAAAATATTTTATTTATCAATACATTTTCTTCTTCTTTTTAAAAAACTAATATAATATTTTCGTATTTTTAACTTTTACATATATATATATA
>NC_092214.1:82741483-82747812 GCF_043381705.1 Parasteatoda tepidariorum
TATATATACAGATATATATTTATATATAGCATGCTTTCTTAGGCGTTACAAATCTCAGGTTGAATATCGCTTTTGTTAAAACATATGAGATAGAAATTAATAGCTTGTAAAATAATAATATTTCTTTCTTTTACACTGATACATAAAGCAGATTTTATAACTTAAAACCACAAATCAAACTATCTGCTTATCGCGATGATTCTTTTAAGTAAAGTAACTAATGATTTTATTATTGAAAAATTTAATGTTATTGATAAAGTTGACAAGATGCAATAAGACTAATTAATAACAACACAACAACAGGAAGCAACAAGAAATAATTATAACGTATGTAATTGTTTTATGATCACTTATAATGTAACATAAAATGTGTATTTGGTTTTCTAAAGATAGTCTTCGTCTATTAATGGCAAATTTATGTGTTTTTTATTGGAACAATTACTTTCATGCGTTATGTTCCCTTAAATACAAAAATATCATAGTTTAATTTTTCGTTCATTAACAAAAAAAAAATGAAGTGTAAGTTAGGTTTTAAATTAATCGATGTCCTTTGAATTAAGGGTTATAAAACAGCATATAGAAAAGCAAGTCTGGAGTACAATTTTTTTTGAAATATAAATCTGAAATGATGAGAATTTTGTTCCCAAAAATCCATTAAAGATAGATTAAATTGACTTTTACTAAAAACCGAAACATCATTACACGTATCTTAAAAACTTATGTTAAGATTCATTGTACTATTTTTCTCCTTTATTTTAATGATATTTTTTAAATCAATACACTTTGAAGCAAATTAAAATAACACATTGTTTAAAAAAAACGAAGTATTAAGTTGACCCATTAAGTCAAAACATTTTTCTACTTACATCACTTGTTCATATGAAAAAGTTTTACCCAAAAACTTTTTTTTTTCTCGATAGGCTATTTGATTTATAATCTTAATACTTTCATGCTTTAAAATTAAAAATAGGGAATTAATTTCCAGTAATTAGGAGACTTACTGTAATATTTTCATTATTTTGACTTTTGAAATTATTTTCATACACGGCAATAATCATTAATAATCTTATATCAAAATAAAAAAATGAGATTTAAATTTTAAACGTTATGCAAATCAGATGATTTTAGTAAAGCTATACGGATTTCTTCTTCGACATTTTTTTTCTCTTTTATAAAACTTTTCTTTTGTCAGATTCCAATGATAACTCCAATTTTAAGTATTATCTTAAAAAGCTAAAAAGTCTAAAAATCATCCGTGCTTAGAGTTTTTTTTAACGCAAATCATCATTGATATTTTTAAGCGCTTATCTATATAATAGGCCTTTTAATACATAAATTATTTAAATAAAGAAATTAGTGGAAAATAATTTTGAACTCCATTTTGGAAACGGATTTGGCATCGAAATTTGAGATACTTCTCAATTCTCTCAAATCAAAAATTTATTAATAATTTATCATAAATTTACTAATAATAAATTTATTTAAATTATGCGTCTAACATTGCTCAGTAGTGGTTTATTTTTCGCTAAATAACAAACTTTGTTAGCATTTGTGAGCTTCATCAGAATATTCATTAAATACACTCTATAACAAAAAAATCGACGCACCAAGAAGGAATTGTCCGAGTGAAACGAAAATTGGTGGATAGGAAGAGAATGTACAGAATAGTAAATGATTAAAATTTCAGAACAATTGAATAATTTATTGCAGAGTTACAGTAACACGTTCAATAAGGTGTTGACCCACCTCTAGCCTGGATACAAGCTGCCACACGGCGTGGCATAGACCGATAAAGCTCCCGGATGGTCTCTTGCGGTATTTCCTGCCAAATTCGATCCAATTGTCGAACGAGGTCATCAACATTCCGTGCCAGATGCAATCGCCTTCCCATCATATCCCAGACATGCTCGATGGGAGAGAGATCTGGTGATCTGGCAGGCCAAGGAAGAGTTTGACAAGCTTGCAGACAGTTCATAGCAACACGTGCCGTATGTGGTCTGGCATTGTCCTGCTGAAAAACCAGCCCAGGGCGCTGCAAAAGGAACGGTAGCAAAACAGGTCTTAGGATGTCGTCGACGTACCGCTGTGCAGTAAGTGTACCTCTAATGACGACCAAAGGGGTCCGGCTGTCAAAGGAAATGGCACCCCAGACCATAATGCCTTGTTGAGGGCCGGTGTGGCGTGCAATAGTGAAGGCAGGATCCCCCCTCTGCCCTGTGCGTCTCCAAACACGTCTTCGATGATCGTCAGGACACAGTTGGAAGCGGGATTCGTCGCTAAAGACTATACGTCCCCAGTCGGCATCATTCTAGCCTGATCGAGCGTCGATTTTGCACGTCTTAGTGCGTTCTTGGTGCGTCGATTTTTTTGTTATAGAGTGTAGTTCTGTTTTGATCAAATCATAAACATTGTAATTGCTTGTTCTTTCGAAAGATTTTTACTAGCCAAATAAAAGTTACCGGGATTCAAACCAGAGTTTTTTAAAATAAATTATAGAACTTTATTTCACGATCTATTGTGATTTTTATCTGCGTTATGTCAATATTGCTTTGTCTTATTTTACTTTATGGATTAATGCATATGGTAAAAATATTTTTTTTTAATTTTTTTAAAAAATTAAACCCATAATTGATCTAATTAAATATGCCCCTTTTTTATGACCTAAAATATCTTAAGAGTATGAATATTTACATTAAGAATTTTATTCCGATTTTCATTTTTATTTCGTAAAATATTCACAACACAATCGTAAAATGAAAGGAGAAAATGATACAATATACAGAAATCTTCCCTAGGTCCACTGAGCGCGTTTGATGAGGAAACTAACACAAATAATACGAATTTACATTTTTTAGATTCATTAAATATAGTTTTTCTTCTTTTTTATCGTAGAATAGAGAAGTAGGATTTATTACATACTCCTTTTCGTTTACAAACTTTAAACAAACGTATGAATATTTATCACTTTATGAATAAAAATAGTACAAACCAAATAATATGTTTTGCATTTAAACTCAAAGGAAGTGGTGGTTTCTGCTTCAGATTTCGTGGAACTTGCTCCGTTCAATATAAGAACGTGTTCGCTTCATAAATTGGAAATGTTTAAACTTTTTAATAAAAATAATTTCTAAATAGTTTCTTAGGAACTTGTTACCAAATCATGCAAATGTTGACCAAAATATTGAATTGAAAAACTATAAATCACTTAGAATTATACTTTGACAGTTTAAGGACACAATTTCTTTAGTCAAAAACTTCTTTTTTATTATTTATATCCTCAGATATAAATGATAAAAAAGAAATGTAATTTTATCATTTATATATTTTTATAATTACTTTGCCACAGAAGTTTCAATTTAGATGTATAGCTTAAGATTCAAAAATACAATAAAATAAACTTGCCAAGATGCAGCGCAAAAATGGAATATTTTCTATGCTTCCTACAGTCTTAAGATTGTATAATAGAAACACTGAAACTGATAAAAAATCAATAACTGCTTCATGTGCGTTTTTTTTATTTACGTTCGTTTTCGAAAAAAAACCATCTACAATTAAATTAAATTGAATTTTCATTTTGTAACACAAAGCAGAAATGTCGTTTCCCAGTGAATGAAAGCTAATAACTTATCACAAAGAATATAAGAGACAATGAATATACAAGGAACGAAGTTGAAAAGAGATGGAAAACAATTGCTGTCCATAGAATGCGCAAATCTGGTTCAGTTTCTCAGAACAACCAGTGAAGTCCAGAGAAAAATGACAACCCCTATTTAAGGGTGTAAAGTTTTTTGAGAAAAATACGATTTTTCGCATTCATATAAAGTTATTACTCATAAACATTTGTTTCCTGTTTATACAATTCCGTTTGTAAATAATGTTTCGCTACACCAACCCTACCCCACTGACAAGGATTTCTATCATCTTACGTATATATCTGTAGAAATATATAGATATGTAGATAACTATCTCTCTTTCTCTCTAAAAGAAAACAAATTTTTTTTTAAAATTCTAAATAAGTAAACGTTCTTTAAAAAAAACACGCTAAGAAGCAACAGAAATTTCAAAAAAAAGTAGCAATAAGGGAGACGAAGGAAATAAAAATATGACCACTGAAGCCGACGTCTTCAGGGGGTACCGGCCCGGTAGCCATAAAACAAAACCATTTCTAATTGAGGGAGAAACAAATGCCTAAATTAACTCCCTCAGTACCCCGATGGCTTTGTATAGAAGTCCAGGAAAAAACATGAAATACAAATAACCAATTTAGAAAAGAAACTCAAACAAAATCATCAGAAAATAAAAACTTACTTAACCTGGTCAAACATCGATTTCACAAGCAAGCCGAATGAAAAGGAAACACTAAAAACTAAAGAAGTTCTTTAGTTTTTAGTGTTTCTATTTCATTTTATTGCTTTGGAAAAATTAATACAACATCAGAAAGCATTATTTTGATGGGAGTAATCCTGTAAGCTGATGTCGAGAATATATCTTTCCTTTGATAAACTTTAAAATTTTAATTTCTTTAATACTTTTTTCAATGTTTTAATAGTTTTTTTATTTTACTTTTTTCTCCTCTTTTTGTTCCTTCACTTGTTTTTGTTGTGTTTTTTTTAAATTTTGTATTTTTTTTATTTTGTATTTTGTTTTTGTATTATATTGATTTTATTTATTATATAATTGTATTTTTGTACGAAATTTAATTTAGGATGATGCAAAATATTATACTTTTTCATTCAAGTGTTAGTTAATTGACATTTAAACTGTTGATGGCTAAAACTGTTAGTTAATCAATTGTATAGTAATTAACAGTTGGGAATATAAACCACGAATCATCAAGTAGTGTATCTTTGAAAAGGAATTTATGTTATAAATTTTTCCTTGCTCTGAGATATTTTTAAATTTTTCATCTTCATGTAACACTTGTTTAATTTACATAAATAAAAAAACCTCCTGAAAGTATTAAAATGTGTTTAGTAAAATTTATTTCAAGAACTTAATTTTTGAAACAAAAATTTATTTTTAGGGGAGTTGGTAGAGCATATACCAGTAATGCTAAAACTGACCTTTTTCGATGTACCTTTCATCAGCATCTAAACAAGATATTGCTTTAGTTTTTTCACAGAATATTTGCATACATATGTTTACACTAGGGTAACTGTTAATACATATCTTTGACAGAATTTTCTTTTAAAAAATTATGAACTGAGAACTTTAAAATTTTTAAAACGTTTCATCATTTTTGAGCAAAAAATCTTTCAGTACTCAAAAAGTATTCCTGTTAACTCTAAAACATTATCACAGCATGCAACTGATATAACCTCAAATATTTCGAAGAAATTTCAAATCGATATCATAAGTAGTTTCTTAGAAAAGGTACACCGAAAAAGATCGGATTTAGCGTTATTGATATATCCCCTACCGACTCCCTTTAAAGTTACATTATTTTTGTTATTTTTCAAGTAGTTGTTTTCGTGTAAAAATAGTTTATTTAGAATACAAATCATTTGAAAGAAATATAATGAATAACTAATATAAAATTGCTGATAAAGTAAGGTTTGAGTTGTTCAGAAATTTTTTGTTAGAATTTATTTATATCTCAAATATGCTTATCCTGAAATAATATAAGTGAATAGTTTTGTTTCGTAAAATCTGCTTTTGTATGAATCTTTCATTGATATCAACATCAATTGCTGTTTTGGCCTTAAGCCAGAGGTTTCTTTCAAAGATTTTGAAATTACAGATAACCTTCTTCAGTTACTCAATCTTTCATTAAATAGATTAGTGTCTGACTTCAGTAAGAGTCTAAATGTCATCATTTAGATTTCATTAGGTTTGAATATTTATGCTTAATTTATAGCTTTAGAAATATTTTGGTGGTAAAGTTGTCCGATGTATCTATTTTTATCTGACTCACGCAATGTGAGAAAGTTATATCAGATTAAGTTTAAATAAGTAGACTTGCTAAAATATTTATGGAATTAGTTCATCAAGACATTTCTTTCATCCTTGCCGTATAATTTTTTTTTTTTTAAACTAAAAATGCAGTTCATGAATTCTTCAAAAATACATATTGATAATTAAAAAGGAATGAAATTTAAAGTTTTATAAATCTTAACTTATATTTTAAATCATTTTATTGCAATTTAATAAATTTCGATACATTTATTACAGTTATTTATTGGTAATCAGCGATTGCTTAGGTTTCAAGCAACAGTTAATAATTTAATATTTATTTTATAATTTTAATAGTGCAGTGCGCAATATATATATATATATATATTTCTTTCTGTTTTTACGTGATATTTTTGCTTAATGTGTTCTATTTTATT
>NC_092214.1:82748000-82774521 GCF_043381705.1 Parasteatoda tepidariorum
ACATGTTTATTTAATATAATGCTTATTTACTTATCTCTTATTAAATATTTATTTTTAAATGAAATTATTGAGATGTAATACTAAGTTTGAAATGAAATAGTGAATAAAAAAATACTATTATATTAAATAATTTGAACTATGCTCTTATTTTAAAGATTAGTTGTACGATCTATATTAAATGTCAACTGAGAGGCATTTTCATTAATAAAATTCTCATCTTACTGTAGGAAATCAGCATTTTAAATTAAAAATTTTTATTTAAATGGTATTACTTAACTTATGTTTACATAAGATATATTAAATTTAAGACAGAGACAAAATTTACTAAAAATATTATAGAAATATGTGAAATTAAAATTTTTGAAATAAATTTCATTGCACTTGGATATTTTTATATCTCTATTACTCAGGATTGCGGAGAAAAATGACTTTATGACGAACACTTCCAAGCTACTGGAAAGCCTCCTTTCTGCAGAAAACTATGACAAACAGATAAGACCAGGCTTTGGAGGTAAATACATGTTTTTTATTACACTTTTATCATACTTTTTAAAATTCTTTTTCAAACTATCATAAAATGTCTTTCATAATGTTTTTTTTTTTTTTGATAGTGCCTGTTATTTTCATAAGATTTCCTACAATGTTTATTTATAAACATCATAATATCTATGACGTCTCAGCTAACATGTACTAATTAAATAAAACTCAAATATTAAGTTTTCAACTATTTTTCAGAGTAAATTTAAATAACATATAAAAATGCAGAGTATAATATTTCATTGCAAGTTAATCAAATGAACATGTTAATCTGATGAACCGTTTAGATTAAGTTAGATGACAGTCAGATAAACGTTTTGATTAGTTAGTAGGAACATTTTATTGAATCTATATGTTTACAATCAATCATACAACAATCAATCATAAAAAATAATTTTTAAATTAAATCACAATATTAAAGTTATAGATTATTGACGCAGCTTCAAAAGTTGAAAGGTTCAAAAATTTCAAGAACAATAAATTTTAGTTAAACCGAATTAATAAAAATCTCTAGTATATTCAGATAAATATTTGATTAATTTGGAGGAGCAGTTTATTGAAACTATTTTTTTGACAATCAATCATAAAACAATAAATTTTTAAATTAAATCACAATAATCAATGTGAAGGGATCATCACAATATTTGTTGTTCCATTTGCTTACAGGGCTTTCTCCAACTGAAGCACCCTCTTGGTCAAGTCATGTCAAAGATACAGCCCGCGATCGCAANGACAAATAATCTATCTTTAAAAGTATTACAAAAAAAAACTTATAATAAATTTCAATTTATTACAGCACGCTACATTTATAAGTAATTTCAAGGGCAGCGAGTGATAAACAAGCCAGAGAGAGAGCAACAAGCAACAAGCGGAATCTTCCACGCGCTTTGAGTCTAGGCTAGAACCTTTCTTATCGATATGAAAGGAGTGCGTCGGCGCGACTTGAGTCAGGGAAGTTGCATATTTTTTCATAGAATGGAAAGGTAAACCACTGTGTTTGATTTGCAATCAAACAGTTGCTCCTTGTAAGGAGTTTAATTTGAAGAGACACTATGATACGAATCATAAATCAAAATTCAATTGTTACACTGAAAAAATAAGAATGGACACATTGTCATTTTTAAAATCTAAACTTCAAGGTCAACAATCGATGTTTACTAAAGCTAATACCGAGAGCAAAGATGTCCTGAAATCAAGTTTTATTGCATTAGATCAAAAACTTTCATTGATGGTGATTTTATTAAAGACTGTATGTTGAAAGTTGCCAATGTTTCCTTTCCATTTCAAAACTCTATAATACACAATATTTCGCTGTCAAGAGACACTGTTGCTTCAAGAATAAATGATTTATCTTAAAATTTGGTTCTTCAACTGAAGGTGAAAATTAAAGAATTTACAAACTTTTCACTGGCTGTAGGCGAGAGCCCTGATACTGTTGATACAGCTCAACTTGCTGTTTTTATACCAGGTATTAACAGTTATTGAAATAATATTATTGAAGTAACTTTGAAATAACTGAAGAACTATTAAAGTGCGTTCCATTGATAGGTACTACAACAGCAAATGATATTTATTCTGCAATTGAGCATTTGATAGCAGAATATGAACTCGACTGGAATATACTTAGCAGCACAACTACGGATGGCGCTCCTGCTATGGCTGGCAAACATTCGGGCGTTGCAACTAAATTTAAACAGAAAACATCAGGAAATTTTGTGGGATTTCACTGTATAATTCATCAGGAATCATTGGCATTAAAACATTTAAAAATGAACCATGTCATGCAACCTATAATCAAAATAGAAAATTTTACAGGGAGCAGAGGACTAAAATCGCCGAAAGTTCAGGCAGTTTTTTCAAGATTTGGACGAAAATTTTTCTGATGTCCCTTATTTCACCGAAGTTCGTTGGCTCAGTCGAGGAGTAGTTTCAGAAAGATTTTTTGCATTACGTGACCCTATTCAAGCTTTCATGTTAGAAAAAGGCAACCCAATTGATTATGACAATGACTGGTGGATTGATTGTGCTTTTTTGGTAGATATGAATAAACATTTGACTGATCTGAATGCAAAGGTACAGGGTAAAAATCTGATTGTCACTCAAATGCATTCATGTATTCAAGCCTTTGAAACAAAGTTGGGGCTGAGGGAAAATCAGGTAAAAAATCAAACTTTGGATCATTTCCCTCATTTAAAATCAATTGGCTCAGTGAACCAAAAAAAATTGGATCAATATTCTCAGCTTCTGCAAAATCTGATCACGGAATTCAACAATCGTTTTGAAGACTTCTAAAAAGTGAATGAAATGGAATTCCCAATTTTCTACAGTCCATTCAATTTTGAAGCTTCACAGGCACCAGTTTATTGGCAAATGGAGTTGATAAATCTACATCGGACAGTATTTTGAAAGAAAAATTTAAAGAGGTTAAACGCTCTTACATTTTATACACAATATTTCAAGAGTTTGGATAACTACCTGGAGTTAAAGCAGCATGCAGCACGCATTCTGTGCATGTTTGGTAGCACCTATTTATGCGAGCAGATGTTTTCCGTCATGAAAATAAATAAGAACAAACATCGCACAAGACTTACGAATGAACATCTCCAATCAATTCTTAAAATAATTACAGCAAATATGAAACCGGACATCAATGAGCTTGTCAAAAACAAGAGAAGTCAGGTATCTGGATCCACGAGCTCAAAATAATTGCCCTCTTTTATAACTTTGATATGATTTTTAACAACCGTATATTATATACTATATAATTAAATAAATAAAATGTTATAATAATTCAGTAAAATTTTTTTATTTGAATCTGGCCCGCCTACAGATTCTAAATTTAATATATGGCCCTCTGCAAAATTCAGTTTGACACCTCTGCTCTTGGTTGTCTTTGTCCTTTGCAAAATCCCTAAGGTTCAGCGCCTTGCGTGTTGACTTATGAGATTCTCGCAACCTCTAACGAAGGGACGCCACCTTCTGGAGATAGATCAGTATTCCCCGTACAACTCTCAGCGAAGGTTGCCTTCCTTTACTGCATTTTTTTCCTTTACTGCATTCCCTGTGTGCTCCCAGCTTGCAGATCTCGTATTCATCCATTTTATTTTCATAATTTGGCAAGTACTTTTTAATTATCATTTATCATAAATTTTCCACATTTTTTAACAACTTTAACGCTCAAATTATTTTTACTTAATATAGTTCTATGAATCTTTCTAAGCTTATTTATTATGTCCTAATAAGAGTTTAGAACTTAAAATTTAAGCATATTTTGAATTAATTTCAAAATTACAGCCCGTCCTCATTCTCATTTAAGGACACTGGGCATTCCAGTGAGAAAATTATCTCTTTTGGACTAACATGCGAATATTGCGATTAGTTCTTACTAATTTTTTGGTATAGAATAGATATAAATTGTATCATTCCTTAAAAATGAAAATAATTTTAGACTTCTGATAATATTTGTGAACACTATTATTAGTTTAATTGTATTTAATTTTTGAATTACAAAAAAGGATCAATATGGAAATAACCTATGTAAGTAAATGAATAATACCATGTAATTTCATTTTATGTATATATATTTAGTTAAGCGCATTTAAAATACCCAAGTATATAAAATAATTAAAAATATATAAAATATTCTGTACATGAAAGCATTTAAAATATACATTGAATTACATACTATATAGTTGCTCAATTTACTATGAAACTTTGGAAAACAAAGTATGCTTAAAGTTACGTGGCATTTTTTATTCTCTGTTTTGATGTACAATTTTCTCTCTGAAAACGTCTTTGCTTATCCCTTTTTGCTTTTGTAAGTCCAATAGGATCGTACTTCACTTCAGCAGAAGAGGCTGATTTTATCATTTGCCATCTACTCGATCTACCTGGCTTTTTTTCAAATATGCTACGGCAATCTCACGTCGTAAATAATTTACTAAAATCTGCTTCTTACTATCTTTTTTATGAAGAGTTTTATACAAAATGTAAGCATTCATTACTGACCTGCCTATCATTCTTGTAATTAAACACCAATGCCATTTTAGCCCCTTATTGATATAGTGTGCTTTTCTAACCCTTAGGAAAATTTGCCATAGAGAAGCCTATGGTAATCTATGGCAACAAATGGGTACCATAGAAATTTGTATGGCAAGATACCATACGCCTATGGTTACCATAGAGATTTGTATGGCACAACCCCATAAGCCTATGGCTACCATAGAAATTTGTATGGCAAGATACCATACGCCTATGGTTACCATAGAAATTTGTATGGCAGAACCCCATAAGCCAATGGCTACCATAGAAATTTGTATGGCAAGGTACCATAGGCCAATGGTAACCATAGAGTCTTGTATGACATTTATATGGCACGTCACCATTCTCCTATGGCAACCATAAAAATTTGTACCGCAGTATACCATAGGCCAATGGTAACCATAAGGATTTGTATGGCACGCTACCATTGGCCTATCGCAACCATAGAAATTTGTATGGCAGTATACCATAGGCCAATGGTAACCATAAAGATTTGTATGACAGATTATCATAGGGAAAATCTGATCTAGATCCCCACCAACGAAACAACATCTCCTATGGAGTCCTCAAAAATATCTTCTAAAAGAAAGAAATATCCATTTTTTCATCCCGAAGTTAATTAAATTCAACATGCTATCCCTCAAGGCATTCCTGGTGAGTCCTTACCGGCCTCCGGGTGGCCAATTTTTCCATTTTTGAGTGTTTGAAATCCGATGTTCCATTGATTTAGGCTTAGAGTATCAGACCGCCATATTAACGTGTCATCCACTACTGATGGAATCTTTCGCTAACTTTGGCTACCTATTTTAATATTTTTTCGATCTCATTCTTGGTCTAAAACATTTTATTGCAAACGCATATGCGATTATCTATCTGAATTTATTAAGTTTTTATTTTCCGGCTGTCTGGTACTTTTATTATCGGTATCTTTTCAAAATATGTCGCGATTGGGTATAGGTTTTCGCTGTGTTAAATTTTGCTATTTGCTAATGCTGACTTTGTACACTTTAATTAATATCTTGTTGTTAATATTTTTATTTAAAATTTTTATATTTCTTTCTCCCAACTGTTTCTGATTAAACAACATCTTTCTTTTTATTTTATCCCCTCTCTCTGATTTGTTATAAATTTTGAAAGTCGCAACACTTTTCCATTATTAATGGTGTTCTATTCCCCATAGCAATTTGTAAACAATCTTCATGATGAAAAAAGCAGTTAAGTGCTTATGATCAAGCCATGTCATCATTTCTTTAATAATTAAAATTTTTTAATTCTTTTAACTTGTTCGGTGATAATTTCATTTTATTTGCTTTCATATATCAATATCAAAGTCAGTGTTTACATTCTCATTAGTTTTTGATTTTAATTCCACTTAGGTTCTTGCAATGCCTTTTTACAATATCTTACATACGTTAGGGCTTTATATTTTTATTTTGAGTTTAATTTTTGCTTGCCATTAAATTGTTTTTTATCATGCCTCTGCGTTTTACTATCTTACAACTATTATTTCTTAAGTATCAACATATACTTGTACAATGTTCTGTTACATATTTATACATAGCTTACGGTCATCACTTAACTAGATTTGCTGGATTACTGGTTGACAATTATTTTGCTTCAATGTCATCAATGGGACAGTCCCTGGCCATATCATCCGCTGCAGTAACCAAAAATGCTTTTAACAATTTATCCTTTCCTTAAGTTTCCTTATTACTAATTATGATGCCAATCAATCAAATTAACGTTTTTTATTCTCGCTCCGACCTCCAGACACACTTTCTATTTTCCTGTTTTTTACAGTTTTAACAAATATTGGTTGCCTGTACTCAATATATTTTGTTCCTAATCAACATAACCAATATTTTCCCCACTCACTCCGATCACTGGACCCATTTTCTAACCGTTAGTACTAACCGTTTAAAATTTATTTGAATAAGAACAGCATTCAGAAAGGATTCTGCAAGTGAAACAGGGGAAGTTTATCAAAGAACTTTTTAAAAAACGCTTTCTGGATACATATTTATTCTACAATTATTAAGTTTTGCATTTCTAATATCCATTGCGAAAGATTCTTGTAAGTAACTATTTTTTGATGTATGGTAAAATATCAACGAGAAATGTTGCCATAGCTGTATGGCAAAGGTGTACCATAGCCTATGGAAAAATATTTCGTCATAAGCTGTAGCACATCTTAGTTTTATGGTAAACTTTTGCCATATAAAAAAAATGTCATAGGATATTCCTATGGGGTTTTGCCTATGGCAAAATTTTGCCATACACCTTTGCAATATACGTACGGCAAAATTTTGCCATACATGTATGGCAAAATTTTGCCATAGGCAAAACCCCATAGGAATATCCTATGGCATTTTTTATGGTAAATCTATGGCAAATTTTCTTAAGGGAAGAACCAGTCATGTTGATCCCCACTACCCATGAAAGCGTTGTAATCACGCATGATTTCTGATTGAGGCACATGTACTCTTTCTTTTTGTACTTTTCACCACCACATTCTTTGCCCCCTCAGGATTTATTCTTTCGAAATTCGTTGCTATTGTAACTGATTTATGGTCATTCCTTCCGAATCCTTCTCATCAATCTCAGGTGGAATTGAAATGATATCTGCCTCAATTTTTCCTAAGAACAAATATTCCTGAGCTTCCTCTGTTTTAAGAAATTTACGGTATAGTATTAATTTCAATGCAATACGGTATAGTATTGCATTGAAATTTTGAAGAAAATTACAAAAATTTGAAAAACACCTAAAAGGTGAAATAATTTCCTAAAATAACGGAAATATTATTTAAAAAATGCCTGCTATTTTTATAATTCACTTACTATATAAAAATACATGCATAATTAAGTGAATTAAAACAATTCTGCAAAATTCTTTAAAATTTGTCTGAAGCACCTAGTGTCCTTAATTGAGGACATTAGGTATAATGTTATATGAAACGAAAAGCAACTGTATTACACAAATTTATTTACCATGATATGTTTAGCATTATATACAAATTTTACTTAATGTTTTATCGACTGTCCTCAATTGAGGACAGTGGGCGTTAATGGATTAAGATGCTTACGTGAAATTTGATATCTTCTCCCTGGAGCACACAGGGAAGACCTGGACCAACGTGGTAGAATTTCTCCTACCAGTTTATATATCTTCCGCAACGTAACAATTAGCATTGCCACTGTGCAAAATTATGAAATGATTCCTGGATAAAATTTGTCAAGTCAAAATAAGGAATGCTGTCCGGTAGAAATGTTTCTTTTCATTTTGGAGATTCAAAGTAACTCACAATAATCAGCGAACTTAGCTGCGTGTAACAGTTTTCAACCCTCCTTCAAATCCACCACTCCTACCCGAATACACCGATCCCAGCAGAACAAATTCCCAACAGAACAATCAAGTTAAAAACTATTGACACAGCTATAAATGTATTCCTTCAATTTAAAAGTTGCAAGGTTGAAAATTTTTTTTTAAAAAAAATAATCCTTAGTTAAACAGGAAAACTTGGTATACGCGATACGTTTTTTTTCTTCATAAATTAAAAAATTACTACCTCTTTAGACCATGAAATTTGCACTATAAAAAGATAATAGATTTTTTTTCCTTTTAAAACTATCTGACTACAATATAAACTTTTTATTTAAATTTTGTACAAAATGATATGCATAAAGATATCATCAAAGCAGTGCATAGAAAACTTACTACTTTCGTAAAAAGTTGCAATAAAAAAAGACGTAACAAATTATGCACAGATGTACTGCTAAACAATGCTGAACAATGATGAGGGAATATTACGCTAAATCAAAAATAACTTGAAAAGATTATCCTTTTTCCTGTTTCTTCGAACAATAAAAAATTGTGATTGCTGAGAATCATTAATGAAGAAAAGAACATGGTCAGCGATAATTATATATCTTTTCGCGTGTTAAAATATGTCCATTCATCCCACTGAAATTACATTTTTAGGTATAATACTCAACGTACATTTAAGGCTGAATTTATGGAGTTAAAATGCATGAATTATGGGACTGGTTACAATGCTAATATTATTTATGCAATTATCATCATTCTTATTTGGTACGATTAAAAAAAATAAAAACAGTGAATCCTTAATGTAAAGAAAGAAAATAAACAAATTTGTAGAAATTTTCCCAAAATAATGCCTTCATTGCTTTATTTAAATAATTTCTACAAATACATATTGGTCATCTTTAAACATTTTATTGAAAATTTCTACCGTTTAAAAATCAAAAAACATATACTATAAAAGTCTATGCATTTTAATTAAATATTAATGTCGTAATATTATTATTATGTTCATTATTATTGGTCAGTTGTGATAATGTTTTTTTAAAAAAAATTATTTACTCAATTTCTACATTTTAAAGTATATATTAAATTTTTTTCATATTTAACGTTTTAGTAGGGTTTTTAAAAAGATATTCTTCAGCACAATGAATATGTTTATCGATTAAATTTCTATCGTAAGCATCATCGCTGAGGAATCATGAGAAACAATGAATATTTTTAGGTTAAGATATACAAGCTAGTTTTACAAGGCAAAAAAATTATTTTAATGAAATACTTTCTTTGGAAAGAATTAGTCCATTTAAATTAAAAAGAATAATAATTGGTATAAATTAAAGGCAAAACTAATTTGAAGCACTTATTTGAAGCACTATTAATGATACTTATTTGAGCACTATTAATGACTATTAGAATTATTTAAAAAAAACTGTTCCTAAAACACTGTAGTTACATGCAAAAACACGACAGAGTAATATTAATATGCTAATTATAAACAAGTCATCTTATTTCAGGTTTTAGAGGTTATATATTTTTTATACTATTATTATTTTTTTTAAATTTTAGTTTACTTAGTTTATTCCATGGTTACTTAGATTTGCTGATTTTTTTTAGCATCAAGGTTGCTCTAACATAATGTAATAAATTTTGGAAAAAAAAAGTATTTAACAGATTTTATATGTGAAGAAAATATACCAAAACGTGAATTCTATCTGAATTAAATCCCTAATCCATAATTTCTAATTTATATAATTGCATTTTTAATGTAGAAATTCAGTTTGCCTGTTTACTCTAAATTAATGTAACTAACATTTTACATACTGCTCAAGTAAGATATAAATAGATTACAAAGACCAATTTTACAGGAATTGATGAAAAAAAGTCCATAAATTAAGAAATATATCACGAAAAATTTTTATCTTCGGATCATTATTCTTTATTTTGAAATATTACTATGTAAAGAAATGTGTCTTGAAGAGAATGTTTATTTTTTCCCATAAAAAATATTTTGTTTGTTTAATTTTATTTATTTTACTTTATGATACCATTTTTGTATGTATATATATATANGTTTTAATAGTTATACAGTATTAACATATAAATCTAAACATATAATAAGCATGATGCATATTATAACATTAAGGCTTTAATTCAAGGTAGTCATTGATATAGTTCATGAAGCGTTGAGCATCGCTAGAAAGTGAGATGTAGTTTCGAAATTTCTAAGCAATAGCTATGGAGAAATAATTACTTAGAGAAAGAAGATGAGACTTAGATGAGAGAAATAATTACTTAGCTTATTTTTGTCGAATAAAAGCTGCTCGCTCAATTTTTCAGAATAAGACTTTTTGAGCATGAAATTAATTACGATAAGTAGCTTCTAAAATGTTAAAACTTTACTTAATTTACAATTAACAATATCAATTAAATTGCCTCTGTTTCCCTAAAAGAAATTTTAAACTGAATAAGCAAACTTTATACTGCAAAAAATAATTCTTTTTAAGTAAAATTAAATCTGAAGTATTCACTTCAAGCTTCATCTAATGAGATGTGAAAGTGGCGACTTTGAATAGTCTCAAAAATAGTAATTAATGCAGTATATAATGAACTATAAATGATAATTATATTAGTACGTGTGAATTACTGTTAATGTATGGAAGCAGTAATAGAAATAATGTTTAAACTTTATAAATACAAAAATAATATTTTTCTTTTAAAAATAATTTTTAATACGTATAAATTAATTTTCTTTATTATAAACAAATTTCGTTAATTATACTATTTCATTGATTTTTCAGGAGCTATATTTTTTTTAAAAAATATCCCACTTTAATTTGTCAAATGATTAAGTGAATTTAGAATTATTTATTTTATTTATTACATTTTTAAAACTTGGGATTGTTCCCGAGCTAGTTAAAATCACAGCTACAAACGAAATTATTTCCAAAACTATTTTTTGACTATTTCCCCGGCATTAAATTCAGTTTTAAAATACGCGCATAATTAATTCCAAATTTTCACAACATAAACTGAAAATCACACTTTTAAACAGAAACTGCAGTCGAGTTAATGAATTCAAAGCAAGAAAGTTTGAACGTAGGAGAAATCGCCGTCTATCAACCCACAGATGAGCCTCACATAACCATTACGAACAGATGGTATTATGCATTTAAGACTGTGTGTACGAAGGAAAAGAAAGAAAAAAATATGGAACATTAGAGATTCCTTAAATGAAATTTCTACTTTAGTCGCTTTCAGCTTTTTATGGAAAGATGCTGCAACTTTTAAAGTTTTCAATGAGAAATGATTGTGTATGATACTTAAGAAATCGTGATATTTTTAGATAAAGTTTAATCGATTATGCATAGAAGAGGGAACTTGCATTTAATACTTCGCTTAAAAATCGTAAGAAAAGAATAATAATCAGTTCATACACGTACGAAAAAGAACGAAAACACAAGAGGCTAGAATCAATTCAAACCTAAAAAAATTTTTACTCTGGACTCCAAGAATGCTGCATAACGACCCTATTACACTGTTAGAATTTTCATTCTGAAGTAACTGTAAGGTAAAGAAATTTTTTTATCTTGTTGGCTTTCAAACCGTTTGCAGCTAATATGGTTAACAAAATTATACAGAATTTTAACCATTTTTCAACTAACTAGCATAACTTCAAAACCGCATAAACGAAAATTAACTGGACATTAGAGCTAGGCTTTATTTTAGGAAATGTGAGTTAAAGGTTGTGGTTGACCCTTTACAAAAATTTAAGATGTTTTGTGGTTGACATGCGCAAAAAACACAACTGAGGCAGAAAATGAGGTTGTGTTTTACACCAAAAATGAACTCACCAATAAACCTCAATATCAATCCTATTTACACATAATTAAATCAGCCTCATAATAAGCAATTCTTTTAGTTGAGATTGCGTGAAATTATTCACACCTCAAGAATACTTATTTGCTTGAAGTGTAGAAAAAACAACACGTAATCCTCAGAAACAACTTGACTAAGTTGGTTGCTCTAAGAGAGATTTCTATCAACCTCAAATGTGAATAAAACAACTTCATGCACATTGATTATACACCTTGGGAGGTTTATTTTTAAGGTTATTTTTGAAGTCAACTTCAGATAATAATAAACCTTAACGTCTTAACGTTAACGTCTTAAATAAACCTTAACGTCTCAAGACAACCTCAAATAAGCCACAAAAACACCTTAAAGTTTTGTAAGAAGAGTTGTGCTTTAAATGAACCTTGTAATGTGGTTTAACTTATTTTTCTGGTTGTTTACACATCGGAAGCGATGGGAAATACTAGACTTTTTTGTGCTAAGCAGCTTTATCGTTCTGCCATCTATGCGTGAATAAAATAATCATATTCTAATAATCTAGAGTCATAAATTGGGGACACTGAAAAGTCTTGATGTGTCGAAGGGAATATTCTGGAATCTATGCTGGGAATCGAATCCCCATTCTTTCCGTCATGAGATTGATAGATTAGCTCCCGCGGCTATAAAATGTACCCAGAGGAAAGGAACTAAGTAACTTCATTAGTTTGGCCTATTTTATGGGATAAGATTCTGGTTTTTTAACTGAAACATGTGAAGGTAGTTAATAAATGATTTTTCTCAGAGTTATTTGAATACTAACTTATTTAGGGTTATTTGACTGTTTTGTTTGAATATTGTGAAATAACTATGAAAGAAATTGTTATTTATTCTTTTTTTGAGAAATTTCTAATAGGACAGTAAAAAAAAGATGAGAGACTATGTCTAAATAAAAGTTTAAATTTGAAATATGCCCCCCCCCCATTGTCCTTAAAAATTCGTCACTAAAGAAGCTACGTCATTAAAGAAGCTGCATTTTCATTTCTCTAAGAGGACACAATGGTGGATGACTATACAAACTCATGTGAAAAAGTTTGCAATTGTTACACTTTTCTTGGCATTTAATTAGTATATGCAGTGTTCTTTGATGTAAATTATTTTAAAATATTGAAATTATAATATTTTTTAGGCTCTCCTACAGTAATCGACACTGATATAGAAATCCGGAGCTTTGGTTCAATATCTGAAACTGATATGGTAATTAATTTGAAATGGTTCAGTATTTTAAGAAAACATTTTCATAGAAGTTGTCAAAATATATAGACCATGTTTATTTATATCAGCGTTTATTTATATCAGCGTACATTAATAACATAAACTACACATATTTATCTCAGTTATTTCAAGAAATCCAGTGGTTTTCTGCGGAATGTAAACGTCTGAGGCCAAAATGTTAAATTAAAGTAAAGTTAAATGCTATAAAATGGCAAATTTGTCATTATCCCGGCTATCATTTTCCTGACTTATGAATGCCAGGACATTGAAGTGTTACCAGAAATTTTTTTAAACAGTATACTGTTAAGAGGGAAAGCAAATATTAACCAAATACCAAGTTTATGTATGATTGTAATATGCTTGAATGTAATCAAAGTTATTTATTTATTTAATGATTGATTATTTTACACAATTTTATTCTGTACATATCAGCAACAAAAAATTTTTTGATTCTTTCTACAATGGATAAAAAGAAAAATTATTTAAGCAATTTATGGTTCATCTAACATAAAGGCTTAAGTTGAGTTACTTACTATTAGTTTAGAGTGACTGTTTTTTAAACTTCTAAGCTAATATGTCATTTTCCTGGCATTCAAGAGTTAGTGAATTTCTATTTCATTTTTTTCCTTGAGCAAATGTCAATAAACTATACTGCTGTCTGAAAGATATTAATAAATGTAACTAAATTAGTATTAAAAAAAATTTCGATTATTTTGAAGACTTTTTTGGTCCGAATTGTCATGTTTTCAAAGAATCACCCATTATGTTCATATTTTATAAACAATACTTAGAAAAATCATTATTCTTTTTCAAATTTTTAACCCCCGTCCATTTGTTTTTAAGAAAAATAATCTATTTATTACATCATACATCATTTCCTATTTCAGATTTTAATTAAATCGTTCGCTAAAATAGATGGTTACAAAAATCTAGAATGTCTATTTTGCGCTGATAAATTATCCAAAGCTTTTTTTTCCTACAGCATCTTTGATATTTTTAAATTTAAATATTTCTTATTAAGAAAGGGAAAACGCATGATTTTTACCTTTTATGCCAGCTCTAATTAATTTCCAAAATTAAGCAGTTTTAATAGTTTTAAACGTTGATTATTATCCAGATATTAAAAAAAAATGTCAACAATACTTCATATTTAATAAACAAGTTCCATAATGTGCTGCTAAAAATAAAAATAATTTCAGAATATTTAATTCAAAAAGGAAAATGAAATATTTATTTATTATCCAGTAAAATATTCCAATGTGAAGAAGCTTTTTTTTAGACAAAAAAATCATCGGAATAATTTTTTTAAAAGAAACGCAAGTGTTTATTTATTGACACACTTTAATGTTAATTATCAGGCTCTAATCCTTTTAGCAACACAACAATGCTTTTCGATTTGTTTATTTTATTACTTAACATTGCTATCACGAAGAAGTGTTTAAATGGCATTAAACTAAATTCCGATACATCAGATTGAAGAACTTGTCTCAGAGATGTTCTGTGACTTTTAAAGCTGCATAATCTAGCAACTCAGTTAGTTTCCATGGAAACAGAAAAACACAGACTGCACCTGCAGACTTAACGATCACGCTAACATTAAGCTGTATTTTTTTTATGCCCATATATATTTTACAAGAAGGCTACACTTTTTTACTAGTTGGCCAAAATAATATCTTTAATAACAAAAGCGCAGCGTGTGTTTCAGCACAAATCACAATGAGTTGGAGCTCTTTTCCTGAACCCCTCTCTGTCTTTTCGTGGACAAGTTTTTTTAATGTGCGTGTGCTCTTATAACCCTTATATACAAAACGATGCAAGATAATACAAAGATTGTCGTGCTTATATGTATTAAGCCCTATTAAATGAAACGGAAGCAATATTTTTATTCTGATAAGTGAATAATTTGAGCTCAATTATGAAAGATTAAAATTAATAAATTTGTATTGCTGTTTTGTACACTCGTTTGCATGATTACTTCAAAAAAGCTCAAACATACAAGACACTGCCAAATTATATTTATATGCTTTATTTTATGCTATAAATATTTTAGATGAATGTTACATATCTAAATGAATTGCGTAATCCAAAAATCTTCAAAGAAATTGAGAAATGTCTTTTATTTCAATTAAATGCTAAAACTCAAATTAGCAAGTAATCAAAAAGTAAATATAGATAAAATTTATACAAAAGACCCCTGTCTTGATTATTTATTTCAAATAGTAAATATAGATAAAAAGTAAATATAGATAAAATTTATATAAAAGACCCCTGTCTTGATTATTTATTTCAAATAATAGTCTGAAACTACACATAAATCTTCAAAAGTAAAAAAGAGATTCATTTTTATGCATTTATATTTCATTTTTTATATATATTTATGTTTAATTTTATAATAATTCATGGTCTCTTAAAAAATATTTTTTCTGATGAAGAGCAACATGAAATATTATTTTTCAATAACCTTATGATTTCAATATAGCAGTTTTAGTTTAATGACTCTTTTAAAAGATTTAAGCATTTTAACATTAAGATTTTTAACATTTAAGAGTCGCGTGTGTAAAAAACCAAAATCAATAAAAACAAACTGGCCGAAGACTTTTGCACGCCGCTTTACCATAAAATTCAATTTAGGGATTCAAAAGTGCTTTCATATTTAATTAAATAAGCAACTTAATTAAATAATTAAATTGATTAATCATTAACTTAATTAAATAATAAACTAAAAATAAGTATTAAAATTGTTTTTTATTGTAAAAAAGTTCTATAATTGCGTGCTAAGCGAGGAGAGAGATTTTAAAATAAAATATGTCTACCAAACTTACGTCGCATCTCTCAACAGAACATAGTTTTATATTCTCATAGTTTTATGTTGGAAAAAAATAGTTAAAGAGTGAAAAATCAATTAAAAACTGTTAAAATAATAAATACGGCAGTAATACTAATATGAAAAATTGACACAAAAGTGTTATTAGGAATTAGTTTCCGTTATTTACCTTGCGATAAGTTTTGTTTAAACTGGCAAATCTGTGAACATAACTTAAATTTTAATAATAAAACTAGTTTAATTTAGAGTGACATTTAATCTACATTTTAAAAACAATAATATATAGGTAAGATTTTAAGTTAAAGCTTTTTATAAATAGCAACACAGTAAGTTTGCATCACTTTTGAATGTAAATTGAAAGAACGGAATTTTGACAAAACTCCCTTCTAACGTAAAAGTTAAAGACACTAAGAATTGTTTTGCCGTTGTTTCTCATATTTATTAATTAATCACAAATTTATAAAACCAAAATTACAATGGAACTAAACGTAAAGTAAATAAGATATTTATTTCATAAAGGGTTATTAAGAAATATTTATACCCATTTAAAAATAAAATATTAAATAATAAATAAATTCAGCATAAATATTTTTTGTTAATAATGTTTTTTGCTAACTATTCAGTCAAATTTGTCACTTTCGGAAAAACTTACATCTAAACTTATTCAGTTCATGGAGTGTTTTAACTCGAAATAATAAAATACTCGAACATTTAGCTATATTAGATTCGTAACTCATCGTCATAAGATATTGCAATTACTCTCGTAACTACCATTATAAATAAATATTAATGGATGTATATGTATATATATATATNTGTGTGTGTGTGTGTGTGTGTGTAACAATCCAGTATTTAACATTATGGTTATTCGTATGAAGTTATTTAAGTAAAATTAAAATGAAAAAACGGCCGTGATGGCACACTGGTTAAGGCACTGAATTCTGATAGTGAAGAATCGGATTCAATTCCCAGTGGCAGTTAAAAGCCCCCCCCCTCTCCACCTTCATATCGAAAAAGAGCCAGTTTCTCAGGCAAGTAAAGATGGCCTGTGCGCAATGCTTACGTCATTGCCATAATCATGCCGGCGGTCACAACGTTATGGGGACTAAACATTCATCACCCCCATGGCAAAAAACGGGCTATTGCGGGGATGCTTTTACTAATGAAAAAAAGATTTTTTTTTTAAAATTAAAAAAGGAGAAATTCACATTAAAATTTTTTTTTTCCTAACAAGACATTTAACAAATTGTGAAAAAAAATGCATTTATAAAGAATTGCATTCGTATTCTTCATAGAATTCTGGAATTCAAAATAAAATATCTTAATTCAATATAAAGCCATCTGTTGTTGACAACTATTTTCAACGTTTGTAACAGTTCTTTTTATGTTTACATTTCAACGAAATACGTTATTCAATCCAAAATGAATATAAATTTATCGGAATGTAAATTTGATAATGCAAATTTTATATTAGCTTCAAAAATTACCGACGAGGAAAAAGTCGGCATGTTTCGAGCCCTCGAAAAGAGGGCACCCACTCTCAAGACTCAACAGATAAAGAAAACAAGACAGATTTTAGAAAAGAAAACACTAAGTTGTGGAAAACACACTAAGTATGAGTCAATAGATGATTTGTATAATACTTTGTGACAAACAAATCTTTCAGGTACCATTTATCTAAATTTTAAAGCACATCTTGTTTCGCCGATGTAGTCATTTAGAGCATGTCTTCTTTGCCCAGTGAAACTGTTTAAAGTGCGTTCTCTTCCTCAGGAAAAAAGGACACGTTTAAAACTTGAGATTAAGGAAGCGCGATATATATGTATTATCAAAATTTAATAATTCATCTATTGCCGCACATTAATGGAAACATGAGCGTAGGTTTATTTAGATAATATCCTGCCAGCTCATCTTGATGCTATGAAATCTATTCCATTCAAATGAATGCCTCTTCAATGGTTAATTAAATGAGTTCCTCGTGACCTCTCTGTATCACTTAGAAATGCATCCTGTTCTGATTTGCCTCTTTCAGCCTCCATCATTTCTCACAGATTCCGCTGTTTCTCTTGTTCAGTTTATTACCTTTATTTATTTATTTTTTTTTTTTGTCTTCTTCATTCATAATTTTTGTCTTTTTCTTTCAAATCTGTATTGTTTCCTTCGACTATGCTTGTTGAATCCTGACAATAAATGTTCTTCGTAACTTGGCGAGCGCATGTAACTTAGCGATTTTTTTTCATCTTGATAAGTTTTGAAGTTAAGGAAATTTTGGCATTATAAAATAAATAATTTAACTACATTTTTTTTAATTTTAATCTCATGCATGCCGTTAAAATAATCAGAAAAGATTAGAGGCTAATCCAGATGTGCGGATTCAACTGTTTACAATTAAAACTAATTACGAAACAATTATTGATAAAATGATGAAAATATTTCCGTTCTTTGTATAAATAAGTCTTTGGTTTACGCATTCATAATTGCTGAGATAAACATTGTTATCATTTATATCTTCGCAATTGCTAACGCACTTTATATAAAGTAATTTAGGGTCCCATAACCGAAAAAAAGAAAAGAACCCAGATGACCACTGCTTTGAGGGAATGGACGTAACAGAACTTTTGAAAACTGTAAAAGCAAATTAATATCTTTTAAATAAATTGTCCTTTTTCAAGGAATGAAATCACAATTTTGAATCTGCATATTAATATAAGCGAATGTTACATTAATCTCTATCTTGAACTTAACGTAATTAAATTACTTTCTCCTATTACCCATATGAAGGTATATAAAACATTAGATCATAAAAAATGCATAATTACATCGTGAGGAATTAGTTCAGAATTTAGATATCCAAAAAGTCATCTGTCATTTTGTAATGTCTGATTTGTCGATGATTGTAGAGGAAGTGCCAAGTGAATCTGGAAATATTTCGCTTAGTCATGGCAAAAGTCCAAGAAAGGTTAATGATGAGAATTACAATTTCACTCGGAATATTTGCAGTCATTACTATTTTCTTTCTCCTTATTTTCCGCTTTAAAGGTATTTAACACGATTATCCAGTGATTCTTCCACAAGATACTCGATAATTTTTACACATTTATCAGATAGAAGCGAAAATATTCGCTGGTTTGGAACAATGTAGTCGTTTGGAAAAATGTATTTAATGAGTGATTTGCATGCAAACAAATATATTTAGTTTTTAAAAAGCAAGCATTTTATTTTTTAAGTCGAAACTCTATCAGTCGAAAAAAAAAGAAAATGAAAACATTTTTTTAAAATTACGTAGGAATTAAAAATTTTAAGGAAAAATAATAGAAGTTTCTGATTATAGAGGAAAGACATAGATATTGTAAAAAAAATTTAAAAAGGTAATTAATCGATTTATTTTCATTCTGAAATCCAAGTATTACAAAAAGGAATTCTAAGAAGAAATGAATAAACCATAAGAACTAAATGATTAAATTGTGGCAAACAAGAGAAAAAGCACTGCAAAAAAGTTTTTCAAAATTGAGCATAACACGGACAAATTAGCTGAGAAACAAATGAAATAAGAAAAGCCCATTTATTCAAAATTTAAACAGCATGAGCAAAACACATAGCCTCAAAGGTGATGAGGAAGAAAAAATGTGTGAGAGATATGTTTGCCGGCATTATTATGGGAACCAAAGACTCGCAGAATCTAAGTCTTTGCCTCTGTAGAATCTTAGATTCTTTGCAGAATCTAGTAGAATGCTCAAACCACATTAGTTGAGCACTCCAAACCAGGAAGAGTTATATAGTGGCAACGGCAATGAAACATCATTAGATTTTAACTGCCAATTTCAATCGTACAAAAGGTTCCAATTTGAAAAATATGGTCCCAATAGTCAGGAGATTGGTAATTATAATTTCACCTTTTGCTTATTTTACTATACCTCAAACAATTTTAAGTAAAAGGAATGTATGTCATGATGTGTCTCTGCGTTGTTCACTATATAAAGCTTCCCAACTTTCTTCGGGATGGGGTGCACAATTATGGTGGTTTGGCACTGTTAAAAATTTATTGAGAATTGCGATCTATTTAATTGTAAAATTTATTGGCTGAATTGCAATCTATTTAATTGTTGTTTTACCATATTTAAACAAAACAGTCATATAACCATAAAAAAGATGGTAATGAAACTATTAACAGTGAAAAAAATCATTTGTTAACTATTTTGACCTAAAATTGTTAAATAACAAGAATTTTATAGCACCAACAAAACCCACTTAATAAAGCAACTTAGTTTCTTTCAACTGAGTGCATATTATAGCCGAAAGAGCTAATCTGTTAATCTCATGATCTACAGATCGAGGGGTCGAGTCCCAGCGTCGACACCTCCATTCCCTTTAACACGCATGAAAAATTTCCAGTCTCTGCACTCTCAAATGCCCGTTGTAATGAGAAACTTAGCTCCTATGTACAATTAAATCTCTTTTTTTACGGTTTTAAAACCATAGTAGCTGTAAATGTTTAAAAACCCGTATAGTTTTGTATTCAAGATTTTATAACCATACTAGTAATAAACGGTTTCAAGACAGTAAAGGTGAAAAATATTCTTGCAGTAAACTTTGCTGTATATTGGATGGATTGACAGCTACCATAATTTTAGAATAAAAACTCTAACAGTGTAGTATGGCTACTGCGAACCTGGTGTTTCTTGGTTAGAGTGTTGCCAGCAGCCAAAAAAAACAACTCTTCCACCACAGGGTGTTTCTTTAGTTACGTGTGTTACTTTTACATGACATATTTCAACTTTAACACTCATTATAAAAACTTATTTGTATTAATACCATTGTTTGCTACGGAGCAATTTTCACTCAGTTTTTTGAGAATTTTTTTTTTAACTTTGAATATGGAAAATGTCAATGTGAGATTGAACTAAATAGATCGGCTATCGATTTTAAAACAAGGATTAGGTGCAAGAAACATTTTGGAAACATTCTATGAAATGAATACAAATAATTATCATCTTTTTGTAGATTTAAAATAAGCTTAAGTTTAAATAAATAAAGAAATGACGCTGCAGGCATTGCCCGAGTCGTATGGTTAAAATTGAAATTGATTTAATTTTGTCGTTTGATATGACTTTCCTGTGCTGAAAATTAGAAAGTATTTAATAAGTTAATAACTTTATCCGCTCTAGCTCCATAGCTTGTTCACATTAACCCCTTGAAGTTGGGGGGGGGAGAGATCTAGTATGGACAAAAACAACCCTTTTTAAAATTATTTTTCATGGAAAAACTAAGAACTCAAATTATTGTTAAAAAAATACTTCAAGGGTTACAAATTATATTAATCATGAATTTTTGACTAAGTCCTAAAAATATCTGCACTAGCCCCCTCTTCCCAACTATTGTCAGTAGAACTACAGAAGTTTTGACTTTTGCTCATGAAGTAGTTTAGATGGCTTGGAGAAAGAAGACTTTTATTGGCTTGCTTAATAAATTGACTGGCGAAGCCATTGTTTTTAGACTGGAAATAAATTTAAGAGAGATAATGCATGATTATGGATAGTAAGGAAACTGATACAAATATTGAACTGAATATAAACTAAAAAATAAAGAGCGAAAAAAATACGGAAAGTACTTGGATTCAACTTCAACTAAAATCATTGATATAATGCCAAATGTAATTAAACCAACAGTTATCTTATGGGTCAGAGATTTGGAACCTTGACCCAAAAACAAGAAAAGATTTCAGTCAACTAGTAATAGAAACTAGCGGGAATTACTTTTGGTCCAATCCACGAAAGAATCCAATGGTTGGAAGAATAGAAGGATGGGATGCTAGTAAGTTCACAAAAAAGTGCTGTAATGGTCAATGACGCGTCCAACGAAAGCGGAGAAGATCGAAATTGAGATCATTGCTTGGGTTCAGGAAAAAAATTATAGCATTTTGAAATAAAAACAAGAGGCTTTGGAGTAGAATTGTTATGAACGTTATGGTTCAATATGGACTGTAGTACCAAAGAGTAGATAACTAAATAATGATGTGACTAAATAAACTTATAACTAAACTGTTGTATAATACCCATTATGAACGTAATGAGTGAGAAATATAGCTGTAACATTTCGTTTTTAAGTTCTTTAAATCTGTAAGTGTAAAACAAGTGTTTTCATAGATCTTCCATTCACTTCCGTTATTTTCAATAATATTTTAAGAAACATGTTTGTTGTGCAGAAAAACAACAAATCTAAGAAAATCCCCGCTTAAGCACTCAATGGGTGTTTAAAAAAAGTTTTTAACCGTTTCCCTAACTATCCCGAGTTAACTCAGGTATCACAAATATTTATTATCCCGTGTAAATTCGGGCACGTTTTGTTTTATCACGTTTTTATTTGGCCGGAACCAAAAATAATCTTCTGTGATTGGAAGTTTGTCAATTTTTGATTACGAGTTTTTCTATTTGTGAGTACGTGTTTTGTACAATTGTATATATGATGCTTGATGAATTTACATAGAAAGAAGAGTAAAAAAATGGCATTCGTGAACGACAAGTAATGCAGATGATTTTTCAGATTATGAAGATGTGAACATATACAAAGACTAATATTTAACTTTTTTCACTTGTCCGAGATAATTTAGCATAGTAAACTGATGGTAAATTAAATATTTTTTACTGATGAAAAAAATAACATTTCAACATAAAACTTGTGTAATATATATGTTTTAGTTCCTTGTATTTATTAATGAAATAAAAAATAATTATCTATTTTTTTTCAAACAGGAAAAAACAAAATGTATATAATTGTTTGAATAAAAATTAATTAGAGTTCAGCTAGATATATTGAAAAATTATATTAAAACATGCCGTATAGTTCAAATGCAACTCGTAAATATTTGCTGAGTTAAGTGAATTTACTTTCATTGAAATTAAGAAATATTATAGATTCGCTTACATGTTGACAGGTATTTTAAATGTTGTTTACAAAATTTAACAGTACTAGTAGAATTCCTCTGTGAAAATAGTAAGAGAGTTTTACAAGTCGATAGAAATATAAACTTAGGAACGTATCTCATGTTTATTTTCAGGATGAGATAAATAAATCAGACACATATTTAAGCGTAAAACAAATAAGAAAATAACGTTAATTAAACAGTAAGATAACAAATCGTTTTCGTGCATGATTTTTTAAAAAAAAATAATTAATTTTGATCGATAGTTGAAATAAAAATACTCTCTATAAATTATGTTTACATCTAGTAACAATTGCAACATTTTTTTCAAGCTTTAAAAATAATTATATTTCGTTTTTAAATAAATTAATTTGAAATTTATCGATACTATATAAGGTTTTCATTTTTCAGTATATGATTCTCAACAATTCACGATTTTCATTTTATGTAATAAACTTTTCAGAACATGGTATTATAACTGAAAAATAAAACTGGAATGCTTCTTATTTCTTTTTCAGCTATTTTCAATCGATTGTTACTTTCGACAAACTTGGTTTGATACTCGACTGAAATTTAGAAGCGGAAATTTAACAGTTTTATCCATGGATTGGAAATTTTTACAAAGAATTTGGACTCCAGATACATACTTTTTAAATGGCAAAAGCTCGTATCTTCATAAAGTTTCTGCTCCCAATAAATTTGTTCGAGTAAGAAATGATGGACAATTAAAGTATTCTATGAGGTATTTTTAAATAACCAATAAAATTGCAATAATATTTAATGCAATTTGATTAAGTAATCTATTTCAATAATACTTAAAAAAATAACTATTTCATTTTTTTCAGATTGACAATACAAACAAATTGTCCTATGCATCTACGAAAGTATCCTCTTGACAAGCAAGCATGTCCTCTTGTAATTGGAAGTTGTAAGAAATAATTTCAAATTTATTTTATATTATTATAAACTATGCGCTCTAAAGGTATTCTACTTTTTTAGTTAATGTGACCTTTAAACACCCCTCTTATGTACACATTTCAAATAATAAATAAATATATATTAATGCATGCAGTTTTAGTCACAAACAAAGAAAATTTAACCTTTACTTTATTTTCGAAAGCAACGAATTATGAATTTAAAGTAGGACTTAAATCATTGGGACTCGCGTTGTAAAAATATGTACTTTATTTGACATACATTATTGATGCCTTAAATTTAACTATGATTTTAAGTCTAGTTAATTATAAACTACTTTTATTAATTAAAATATATATCCAAGAAGAATTTATGCAGCTACAAGTCAGGGCTAAAGAGAATACAAGGGCTAGTTCACTCCGCTCTTAGAGCTGAAGCTACGATTTCCCTCCTCATGACGTCACNAAGGAGTGAACCAGCCCTTCTATTCTCTTTAGCCCTGGCTACAAGTAACGCATGTGGCATCCAATTCAAAATTTAATACCTGAAAAGTTAATTGCAAAAATTTTAAATATTTTAGTAATTAAAACAATTTTTAATTTATTCCTAATCTGCGAAATTATCGAAAGTGACTCCCCATCCGGAAAAAACTTAAAGGCCAGTTTAGAAAGTATATAAGAGGAATATAGGAGAATGTATTTTAATTGGTTTTTAAAAAAATCAGTTAACTTTCAATATTAATCATCCAATTTTGTATTAGAAAATTTTGTTCAAAAATTTACACTTCAAGATTAATTTTGTGTGTCAGTAGTTTCTTAATTTCAAAATTGTAAAAGTTTCAATCAATTTATTTTTTAAAGCTATTTAGAAGGAAATTCGAGCTTATATTGAATGGCAATATCATTATATCGAGCTTATATTGAATGGCAATATCATTATAAGCCTCGTACAGTGGCTTAGTTGTTAATGCACTAAATTGTCTCGATGAAGGACAGGGGGTTAATTAAAGAATAAACATAGGGGAAGAAATCTAGATTCTATTGACATAATGTAAACAAGTCCCCCAAGGTTAGGTGTGGTCCCTGTGTGTAAAGGAAAAAACAACATTTAGGGTAAATGAATTTAAAGTTGAAACGAGTTTAATTAAGAGAAACAAAATGCGCCATAATATTATTTTTAATATTAAGGATTAGGAAAATTAAATCCTAGTTGCTTCGAATTAAAATTTCAATGATAAGCGAAATTTTTTTTTCTCTTTTTATTAATCTGTAAAAATATTTAATAAAAATCATTCTTATTTTTTACTTTATAAGATAAGTTTCATGGAAAAACTCGAGTAGCGAGTAATAGAAAAATAAGTTTTGAAATATACTTAACAAAATGGAATATTCTTATTCTTATAAATTCAGGACAAAATTTTTAGATTTTTTAATTAAAGACTATAATTTTGAAAAACAGAATTTGCGGTAAACCGTTCCCATATGAACGGAAAAATTACCAAGTGAATGGTTTAAATACTGTATAGTTAGGCTTTTATTACCAGAATTATGTGTTTTCTTCACTATCAATATCGTTTCCATGCAGTGCGGTAATTTTAGCAGAATGTTTTTTCTCTGTATGTTAATCAAATAGAAGCATGCAAAATTTAATTTAATTTAAAAGAATATCAAAAAGTATATGCAATTAATTTATTAGTTTTTAAATTACCAGAAGTTACTTAGATTTAGGAATCGTCTATTTTTAAAAAGAAGTTATTCGGGAGTTGCAGACACTATTTCACTGTCTTCTAGACTCTTTGAGCAGGAAAAAAAAGCTCCCGTGGATCAGGTCGCAAATTCGCAAGTTTATCAGTAGAAGATGGGAGGCATCAGTCAAAATGTCTGTAATTAATTTAGTGCAGGGAAAACAATTCTCTCAAAAGTCGAGAGTTATGATCAGCAATTAAGAATGGTTGAATTTGAAAAACCAGAAGTTCATAAAAGCCCAGGAAAGATTACTCATTCTATATAAACAAAATTACGAATTTCTAATATTTCCCTCAATTCAAACACGCAGATTCTGTAGAGATTATCTCCTTCTTACTGAGCCTGAAATTTAAAAATAAAAATTAAAATGATTGGTTTTTCATAATAAATTAAGAAAATATTTTTTCACACAAGATAACTTCAATTGTGTGTTCCAGGAAAACTAGTTTTTAACTAAGCAAAATTGTTTTCCAGTTGCTTATACTTCTAATGATGTTCGTTACCAATGGAGGGGTGAAACACCAGTAATAGTAGCTGATGATGTTACTTTATCGCAATATGATTACCTCAATATTACTCTTGCAAATCATACGGAAGTTAAGCCAAGAGGTATCAAAATATATTTATTTATTTATTAAATGTGTTATATACATAATATATATATATATACTAGCTGTACCCTGCGTGCGTTGCAACGCTTTCAATTTGAATTTGAATTTTGTATTTAAGTGTGTAAATGACATTTGCGATTATGATTTGAAATGCAAATTTTATTTAATGGTGAAAAAAAGCAGTTAATTCTCTAGGATATCATTAGTGCATTTTCAAACAGACATGTATGGTGATGCACACGGAGCATGAAACATATTTTGGACAATGATCTGAAATAAGACTGGATCTATGGTGACATCAAGAATTTCTGCTGATATCTGATCAGTTTTAGAAGGTGGTTTTTTTTCAATAAGCCAAATTAGAATGTGTGCCTGAGGCAATCCTCGTTTTTGCCATTCAATAGAGTACACCCAACACCGTGTCTCTCTAAAAACATGACGCTTCACAATGAAATCAAGTAAAGATATTGTTATTAAAAAAGACACACGTGCTGTAATATCATGACG
>NC_092214.1:82776292-82799940 GCF_043381705.1 Parasteatoda tepidariorum
TATATATATAAGAAATATAAAGGAAAAGAAAAAGAAATGTAAAAAAAAATATTTTAAGAAATATTCAAAAATGTAAAAAAACGAGAAACAAAATAATGAGGAAAAAATAAAATCTCGCCATATGCTCACATGATTATATCCGAAACACGTGCTTTCTTACATTGCAGTAATATAGCCAAAGCAAAATATATGAATACTATGGTGTGAGTAACACTTAAAACTGAAACGAAAATAGAACTTATTAAACAGAAAGTGAAAAATAAAACAAAAAATGCAAAATAAAGCAATCATGCAAAAATTAGAAAATAAGAAAATCAAGGAAATTCAGAATAAAACTTTAAAATGTAATATATAAAGCGAGTAGTGAAATTAATTGCACTTACACTTACGGGATTTTTCAAAATTTATTCAAAATGTTTTCAATCGCCCGTTTCCCAGATTACTAAATATGGAAATCGAGGCGTGAATGGAGGATGATGAACAGCGTGTTAAGAAAACATTTTAAGTCATTTTTGAAAAAATGCTGGTAAGTTTAAGTGCATTTTGAATTCGCTATTCGCTTCATTTATTACATTTTTAGTTTTATTCCATATTTCCTTGAATTTTCATTTTGTATTTTTCGTTTTATTTTAAATTTTTTTGCTTAATAAGTTTTATTATCCTTTCAGTGTTGGTGTTCCTAACAACATTGTAATAATATATTTTGCTTTGGCTACTTTAATACAATATTAGAAAGCACTTTTTTTTTAATATTATCGTGTGAGCAGAGATTACGTGATTAAATTTTTTCCTAATTTTGTTTTCCGTTTTCGATTTTTAATTTTTAATCCTTTTTCCTAATAAATATTCCTTTTTAAGAAATCTTTACATATTTTTCGATGTTTTCTCTATATTTTTGACTTATTTTATGAGTTCTATATATTTGCATTTTAAGCTCAGTAGATAGCTCTTTTTTTCCTTAATTTTCTTTTATTAATTTAAGAAAATGATCGAAATAAGAAATAATTCTATAGGTTTAAAAATAATTATCGAAATAATTTTTGGGGTGTTTTTTTTCCTCTTTAAAAAATAAAACGTGGTTTTCAACAAAAATAATTTATGATTTTTATTGTTTCGCGGAAAAGAAATTTCTTGACCTCAGTTCTTTTTTCTTGTCTTATTCGTCAGGGTCATATTTCTCAAATTTTAAAATGGCCCCTTAACCGTATTTTCTGTCCAAAAATTCTTAAAAATATTATTTCCATCATTTTTCATTAAGAACTTTTCCACAAAAATTTTCATTAAAATCAGTGACATGAACGCTTTATTTTTTTTATTTTGGTTTTATTTTATTTCACTTGTAATGAGCCATATATGATTATAAACGATCGTTTTCGTCCTTTATTAGCATGTTTTCTTTTGTAAGAATAGATACGTGCTTACTCTTTTATAAAAAAAAGGAATAACTTCTGTATATTAAACTTAAATCAATTATTTTTGTCTATTTAATTCTTGTTCAGAATGAGCACACCACTTCTTTTGTCATTTGTTTAAGTAGTAGAGAAAAAGGGTATACTGGAGCCCACTTCTCTGTTTTCTTTAATAAAATTGTAAAATTTTACTATATAATACAACTGTGAAATATGATTTTACTATTTTGCTCCTGAAGCAAATATGTCCGCATTTTTATCCTTTAATAAATATTTTACCGTTATCATTGAATTAAATTATAAGTCGTTCACCTTATAATGATTTCATAACTAAATTGTTTTGTAAAATTTACAACTGCAACCGTTGTTGTTGTTTTTTTTAAGGATGCTTTTATTAATTAACAAATTAGGTGGGAAAGTAGATCAAATAAATAATTTGTTAAATTCTTTTTGCTCAAGGATAACTCCATCAAATGTGTTAGTACTTCTACTAGTTCTCTTCTGATAAATATAACCTCTGAAACGAAATATTCGAGCGATTTAACGTTGTGTCCCTGAGGCATAACGATTAAGGCTGGCCGTTTTTTTACTGTTTTTTTGAAGCATAAACGTTTTTTCAGGGCTGACGGTCTGGATGAATAATTTAGAAACCATACAAGTAGCATCATGAAAAATAATAGAATCTAATTCATGGACCTAAAATTAATTTAAAAAAAATTTTTTGATATCAAACAAATTTTTATTAAACTTTTGGTGGCCTTTTTTATTCAACATTTTCTTTGGTTTGACTTTGCTATCTCACTACTATGTCACGCTACTAGATAGGAATCGTGAATACTATTATCTACCACATAAAATCGAGCACCCTAAATTTAGTGTTTGACGCACTTCTATCAAATTTTTAAAACATCTTTCATGACCTTTAAGGAACACCATCAAAGTTTCAAAATTATCACATAAATAGTAAAACAAATGTTACATTCTGAAGATAAGTCGTAATTTTATCAAACTTCTTCATAAAAAAGGAGAATATGGGATGAAAATCACCTCTTTTCTGTTAAATTTACTTTTCAGCGTCTGCTATATGCATGACTAATGTTTGTTCAGAAATGTCTTAATCAGGCAAATATAATTTGATGTGCAAAAATACATTTATTTTTTTGTCATAAATACATTTTAGAAAATTAAGGATCAAATTACGGTAGAAAGTACCGGCACTCAGGTTCCCGGTACTTTTTAAGTAAAATTCATGTTTACCGCAACACAAAAATCCGATATCTCATTATTTTTACAGTACTAATTGCCATAAACGACTGCATCACTCTAATGAAATGAATATTACTGTCAAAATTACTGTATAATATTTTACGATTAAAATTAATTATACGGCAAAATGGATTTTACGGAGGATGCACCCAAAGTGGTGGTACTTTATACCGTAATTTGATCCGGAATTATCACAGTTTAGAAATTTATGGAAAATATTTTTTATCTGATTACAGTTTCCGTAAAAAGATTAAATTTATCCATTTAAATCAACACCATAATCCGATCCGAAATTTTTAACAGTGTACTTCCTTCTCAGGAGTACATTGGAATTTTTAATTTTGTAACTACTCCCGGTTATTAATATTTTTTATATTATGTAATCTATAAAACCTGTATTATTTTTGATTGATAAAAAAATACAAATTTTAGGAACATCCTCTTTGCTTGCCAGATTTATTTTAAAAAGACGAAGAGGGTATTTTATTTTGCAAATCTACGCCCCTTGTGCTATGATAGTAGGTGCATCATGGGTTTCTTTCTGGATCAACAAAAGTGACGCTCCAGGAAGAGTGGCTGTTGGTAAGATACTATGATTATTAATTTATTGCTGAATTAATTCTTAAGAGATACTATGATGTACACCGAAAAGCCATTACATTATGACCACCCTGCTAATAACATTTAGGACCGCCTTTAGTCCTCAAAACTGCTAGCAACCGCAGTGGCATTGATTCCACAAGGTGTGCTGATAGGTAGTCTGAGGTATATGGTACCAAGCGCTCACCAACTGGTCCTGCAATTCCCTCACATTGCGAAGGGGTAGCGTGGCAGCACGAATTTGAATTTCCAAGTAGGACCACAAATGCTCTATTGGATTAAGGTCAGGTGAATTTGGGGGCTAAGGCATGACTTGAAAGTCACTGGAATGTTCATCGATGATTCGACCCTTATGACATGGTGCATTATCCTGTTGGTAAGCGCCATCCCCCGCAGGAAAAACTGTTGCCATGAATGGGTGAACCTGGTCTGCAACTATGTTCAAGTAGCTTACAGAGGTCAGGGATTGTTCTATAAGGATTATGGGTCCTGATGTGCCCTGTTCCTGGGCGAGAAACCATGAAAACATGGGAGAGTCCATTGTTATAGATGGAGGATGGTCATAATGTAATGGCTCTTCACTGTATAATTTATTGGTAAATTAATTCTTAATTAATTCTTAAGAGCCATTACTTTGAAAATTATGCAAAAAAAATGAAATGTTCTTCGTTATATGTTTAGATTATGTCGATTTTTAATGTTAAAAAAATAGACTATGAAAAATGAAGTTTGTTTGAGATGCAAGTTTGAGATTCCTAAAAAAATTGTATCCTCTGAAGAAAATATCAAAGTTCAAGTTCGATTAAGGCATTTTTTTAAAAAGTTAAAATATGAGTATCTTTGAAGCAGTTGATCCAACAACAACATAAAAGCAACAATACCTCAAAGTTTCGTTTCACTTTATTAGTAGTAAATTGTATTCTATTTATGAACGCTTTCTCATTTCCAAGAGGTATAGTTGCTTTTTACTGTTATGTCCTATCGGAATAAGTGAAAAATTGCGTTTCACTAACTTTGTTGAGCATTTTTTGAAGTCGTTTGCTCTTAAAATCGTTGTTAAACTGCAACACTGATATAGTTTTATAGCGAACGCTTAAGTTCACTATAAGGATAATCTCTGTGACCTAAATAGGTTATTGATGCTATCAGATACACTATCCTATATTAATGGAAGGATGGAAGGGACACTTTCAGTTTTGACATTTTTTTCTCAAGAAATACTTTAATCATTATTTTGTAACTTTAGAGATCTTTCTTTCATGTGATTTTTCATACTTAAGTTATAAAGTTTTCAGAGATTTGGAAAGCGAACAATAAATTACGAAAGGAAGCAAGTATTTTTGATCACCCTATGCCTGAAAATCAAGCAAAATCTTGTATGGATCACTTTAGTAGTTATTTTTAGTAACTACATAAAGTTTCGTAAACATAGATTAAATATTTATGGAAATATGGGCATTTTTATAAAAAAAAAATTCTTTTTCGCCTTGCGTATTTTTTGCTATAACTTCATAAATATTCAATAGAATTAAACAAGATTTCAGCTATTATTTATTAATTTGCGAAATTGTTGATTTAAAATTACAAAACAGTTGATATGAAATTTTAAAAAATTATATATATATGATTATTTAAGCTAGTATGAGGATTTAAGCTGCAAGATATTTAAGCTAGTATTTAAGCTAGTTTTCTTATACTGCGCATGCGAAGGAAAAAATTAAAGCAGTTTTTTTTAATGTTCTAGGGAATCGTATTAAGCAACTAATGATAAAAGCTTTATTTAAATGTATTAAAAATTTAAAAAGTTTCAAATAAATTTTTAAGTAGTTTTTTGCACTTTTTGAAGAAGCTCAAAACAAAAATTATCCGCAATTCATCTTGTACAATTAAACAAGATTTATTAAAAATGAGCCGACCGGCCTGTGTAGGGGTCAGGGAACTGGCCTTGCATCAGAAGGGTTCGGGGTTTAAATCCCGAGCAAGGCATGGATCTGTATTATCCGTTCTTACGGTGGGAGCAACGTTGGCCCACCTAATATGGTGCCCCTGAAAAAGTGACCAACAAATCAACCCTTCAGATGCCTGTATGACATAGGTCATTCCCCAGGCGGGCATTGGAAAAAAAATTTTGAAATGACACCATATATTTTTGGGGATCATCCCCCATAAAAGAATAATTTTCTGTTTTCTTTCCTTTTAACACTACTGTTTGGTGTCATGACGATTATTGTATGGTAGTATCATTTGTTATTATATTTTGCCTAACTATACAAAATGATATTTGTGAAAATCCCCTACTCGTTTCAACCTATTTTTTGAAATTTACAAAATCTACTTAGAAAATTATTTGAAACTTTTAAATTTTTTAAGATATTCATATCAAATTGTTTTCATTAGTTGCTAAGTACGATTCACTACAAAATTATGAGGAAGAAAAATTAAAGTTTTTTCTTCGCACGCGCAGTATAAAAGAACTAACTTAAATACTCATATCGTGCGCAGATTTTAGCAATTTTTTTTTAAAGTTTAAATCAAGAATATTGTAATTAATCTTAAATTGCTGCAAAAATTTTGTTTGATTCTATTGGATATTTATGAACTCATAGCAGAAAAAACGAAATTCAAAAAAATTGATTTTTTTTTATAAAAATGTTCATATCTCTATAAATATCTCATACTTTCTTAAAAATGTTCTTATCTCTATAAATATCTTAAGAAACTTTATGTAATAATTAAAAAAGCTAAAGTAATCTATACAAGTTGCAGGGTAACAAAAAAGTATAAGGATCACTTTTGTGTTTATCTACCACTAAAGTTTTGAAACATTTTTACTATTAGACTTTCAATTGCAATAGTATTTCATAAAATCACAAAAATGCCTTTGAAGAAACTTGACAAAAAGCTAATTGGTCAAGTACAAGCATTTTTACAACTGCGATGGAGCCACAGGATTATGCAAATCCATTTTAAAAGGAAAGGTATTGCAATTTCACTCAGCCATATCAGTCGCATCAAGAATTCAAGACTCGGATCGATGCGAAATAATGCAAAACCAAAAGGAAGTGGTCGGTCAAGCGAATTGAAGAAATCAGATTTGCAGAAGCTTGATTAGATGACATCAAAACCGGATCCACTAACACTGGCAAGCATAGCTAAAGCTCTTAACGTGAGTCAGAAAGTTGTAAGCTATCAACTAAATCAAAAGTTGAAGAAAAAATGCCATAAAAAACCTGAATGTCATAATTTAAGTGAGAGATCGGTGCAGATTAGGAGGCATCGTTCATGGCCACTCTACTAGCTTCTCCGTAAGGACAGATGGCGAAAGTTCATTACAACTGATGAAGCTTGGATCTATCTATCTGATACCAATGCTAAATCTGAAGTTCAATATGTTAGCCGTGGGCAGAACAGGCGAGACTTGACACCATCAACCACGGTGCCTCATCCCAAAGGCGTAATGGTTTGGATGGGCATATCCGCCCATGGTGTGACCAAACCTCGGTTTGTGAAACCTGGGACCAAAATGAATTCTGAGTATTACATACAGAAGATATAAAGCCCTTTCTTAAGGATGATTACTGCAGATTGTACCCTAATGGTGATGTTGTGTTCCACCAGGACTCTGCCCCATCGCATGCGTCTAAGGTCACCCAGAAATTCTTAACAGATCAGCAAGTACAATTCCTGGGACCAGAACAATGGATTCCAAACAGTCCTGATGCTACCCACGCGACTATTTCCTATGGGGACATCTAAAAAACAAACTGAATAAGCGAAGAATTTCTACATTGAGAGGCCTTCAAAGAGCTATTAGAGAAGAGGTGAAGAAAATCCCCCAGGAAATCATTTTGCGGGCTTTTAAATCATGGTCGAAGCATTGTAGACAAATCTATTATGCTTGAGGTCGACATATTGAGAAGCATCGCTGAATTTATGCTTTAAATTTTAGAAATAAAAGCATTCAAAAATGATCCCTATATTTTTTTGTTACCCTGTACAAGTTTTTCGCTTGATTTTCTGGTTTTCTGGCTTAGGATGTTCAGAAGTACATGTTTTCTTTCGTAATTTATTGTAGAATATTTAAAACCTCTGAAAGCTTTAAATCTAATAGTTAAGTATGAAAAAAGCATGAACTAAGTACCTCTAAAGTTACAAAAAAATCCTTTAAGTATTTCTTGAGAAATTTAAAAAAAGAAATTTAAATTTTAAAATTCTTGAAAAATTACAAAATCTCATTATTGTAGGGTAGTGTATAGCCATTGAAAGTTTTTCAAAAAATATGCAATCTACAATTTTAAATTGATACCTCAAAACAACATCATCCCTCAAAAGAAAAAAAGTGTCTCAAACGAACAAGGACTGAATTTGAACTGTTGAGAGTTAAATTTCATGACAAAACCTTCTATTATCTTTCTGTATTCCTATTTTCACAAAATGTCGAATTTTTTCTAGAGTCTATTTCGGAGCGTTTGAAAATTTAACAATATTTTCAGAAGAAAAAGATAAAACTTCGAAGATTTCTAGTCTGTACTTGAGCTAGTCTGTGTATGAGCTTGGGTACATGAGATTTACTTCAAAAAAACGTATGTCCTAGCACAGTGTGTTGAATTGTTATGAAGCCGATATCACCTTTTCGTACTTATTTTGTCCACTGCGATAATGTTTTGAATTTGCCATTCAGTATAAGAGAACTCATGTTGAACTCTTTGATTTAGCAAAGATTTATCAAACTTTGTGTTAAAGAAAAAGCAGAAATAAGTTGTCATGATCCTTTTCAACAAAAAAAGTGATTACAGTGACTCTGATAGGGTTCTCATTTCATTTTATCAAATTTATTTTATTGCAATCATCGGAATCCTGAAAAAATAATCAACATTAAAAGCAGTTACTATGAGATTAGGTGTATAAAAAAGGGGAAAATTTTGATTTTTATACTGCAGATAATCACTGCTGGAACGAGGGGAAAGAAATCCCATGTGAAAAAAATGCCCATGCTTAAATGCAGGACTTCTGTTTCTATAAACTTGATTTTAAAACTGCAACAAAATGACATGCAGAGTGAAAAAAAACATAAAACTTTTGGCTACTTTTAGTGTCAAAACACGTCAGTAACAGGAAAATTTACTGACTTTGGTAAGGCATAAGATTGAAAAGAAAAATTGTTCTATGGAAATGAATGCATGTCCATAACTGGGCAGCACAATACTAATAAAACAGAAAACAAAACTTATACAGAGCTCATAATATTTCTGCACTTTTGAACACATCCAATAAAATGTCAAATCACCATTGTGAAAAAAGTATGATTAAAGCTTCCGGAATATGGTAACATTTACCGTATTTCCTGCTCTATGAGAACGCCGAAAAGTTCAGCAGTTTTCACCGAAGTGCTTTGGCATGATTTTTTTTTTGTAAAATTAACAATAAAATATGTTTTTATAATCTGTTCGGAAAAATTACTTTTCAGTTATGTATCTCTTACTAAATGTGTGGTACTAAGAACTATAATTCATAAACCGGAATTTTAAGTAAACTGCTCTCATTAAAAAAAAATTAACTAGGGATGGTAAAGCGTAAATGCGTTTATCTAAAATAATTGAAATGAGTATAATCACTCTTAAATTTAGTTTGAAATCAATTCATTTATATTATAAGATATAATTGCTGTATTCTTAATTCTAAAAGTTGTATATAGCAATTATACTAAAGAACTTTTAAACATTTCTTCTAAAATCACTTTTTAGGAAGAAAAATAAAGTACAGAAAATCTTTCAACGTTTTAATAGCTTGGAAGAATATGAATAAAATTTGATATACTATTGCATTCATTAAATTTAGGTTTCTTTCTCCTGTTAGTTTCTTAAAGTTAAAGATATCTGCTACATTGAAAGTTCCAATTCAATTTAATAGATTTTAAATTTCATTTAGAAATAGTTAACGTGGGGTATGGCTTACTCTTAGAAACTTAGTTTGAAATTTGAAAGTGGGGAAGTTTTTTGGCTCTATCAGGAGATAATAATAAACTTGCCTTTTTTCACTTTTTAACAATTTTAATTCATATATTTTGGTTCCAAATTGTCGGAAAAATATTTTGCTCTTATTAAATCCCATGTCATACTGGGATGTGATTGATATGGGTTTAAAACAATTTTGCTCATAAAATTATTTAAAAGCGAAAAGTAAACGTAATACTTTCCCACCATAATCTATCAATACTTTTAAAATAACATATTAACAATTTTGCTTAAATTTATTAAAACGTTAGAGTATTGAATAAAAAATGCGTTTAATCTACAATTCTAAATTTTTTTTAATAAATTATTTAATTAAAACTAATAACATTGCTTTGAAACAAATCTGGATAAAAATCAGATAAATACCATATGATTGCCATTAATTGTGACTGAAATTTCTAACAAAATTATCCCTATATCGTAAGATTAACAAACACGAAAAATCTCTTTAATACAGATACCAAATCGATAATAGCTAAAAAATAAAGTAAATACATATTGATAAATTATAAATTAACCAATAATACTGGCAACTGATTTTACCAATAATACTGGCAAGTTTGATAGAATGGCAGTTTCTGTCATATATTTGTCGCAGTATGGCATCAATCATTTTCGTTGTTTACACTTTCTAATATCTGCGAAAAATGTAAAAATTTTACAATCACTTACAATTTTCTTTCTATTAACATATATAACGAATAATTGTACTTAACAAAATCAATTAGTTTAAAGAAAATTCATATAAAATATAAGATGAAATGTAAAAGATATGATATGAAATCAGCAATGAAATGGCACATCTTTTGATAAACGAAGGAATTACTTTATTCCCTCGAGTTTTAGGAATTTTAATGTTCTCAAATTCTAATATTGCATCGTTGAATGGAATAAAATAACTCTCAGTTATTTCGGAGAAATGTTGATAACCTTTAACGGAATCATTCAACCATATTAACAGATTTAAGGAAATATGAGAGAGTTCATATCAAGATATTGAATTTCATAGAGCTAGTGTATAAAATATTACTTCCTGATATTAATATATATTTTTAGTTATCATGAATAAGCATTTGCAGATGTGGAAAGAAATAAGAAGTTTGAATTTTAAACTTGCTCGGGTGTTTTCAAAACTCTTGCATAAAAGACAAAAATTGATTACTTCAAGAAAAATATTTTGTTTTTGCATATGCTTGAATTAAGATATTGCTTATGATTAACTTTATCACATACTCATTAGTTTTGCTATCATGCAAATTTGAATTCTTTATGAAAATAATAAATAATTTAAATAATGATAATTTTAATAATTGATGATGATGCGATGAATTGTTTTAATGAGACTGAATACACGTATAGTTTTTATTTAATCATTTCAAATATATTAAGTACCGAATATGGGTTTCATGAATTTTTCTGTATGAAGCAGTTGGAAATAGTAGTTGTTGTCTACTCCATTGGTTGTCACAATCACAAAAAATAGAAGAAATCTCATATGATATCAAAAATCTGAACAATGGCAGCTGTCAGCCATGGTACTGTCAGCTGTAAAAATATCTTGCAATGAATCCAAAAGAGAAACCAAATGAAATCTCAAAACATTTGCTGCAAAAGTTGGACACTCAAAAATGTATCTTGGTGTGAACTAAATAGCAAAATAGTTTTCTTGGAAATTACTTAAAGTTAATAATAAATGATGCAATATTAAGTTTCCATTAGTCATTTCAGCAGTTTCATAATCGACATTCTATCTTAACTTACTCAATACTCTTCATTAAACAAATGTAGCTGAAAATAGTATTTTGAATGTTAGAAAACTCATAAATGAAACCATTTAAATTATTCAGACTTTTGAATTGGTTTTTTCTGCTTCCATTTTTCACTGTTTCATAGTTTTTTTTATATGAAGGTTTAGAAATTTAATTGTGCTGCTTATAGGTTGGTCAAATAAGAAAAGTTATGAAATAGGTAAGAAAAAAAGGAGTTTTATGAAAACCCTTTATTACCAGACCCAATTACCAGATAAACCAGCGGAAGTCACCAATGGAAATTTTATAAGCAGTCAGCCTAACAAAATTAACACATGTTACACATTTTGCATCACATGTACTTATTGTTATAAAGAAATCCCTGAAAAGCACTATATGTTCAACGTGAATATTTTAGACTTATTTTCTTTATAGCTACTGTTTTCTTCTTTTTTTGTCTCAAATATGGCAAAAAGTATAAATATAAAGGTTTTAACTAATTTTTACAAAAAAATTTATTAATGAAAGGCTATGATTTTGAAATATAACTCATACCTAAGAAATTTTAAAGTTCATGTTTATTACTGAGATCGCTATTGTTACTGGAAAAATTAAAAACTCATAATCACAATTACTATTTTTCTTAAACATTGAAAACCGAACATGCAATTTTTTAAATCACTATAAACATTTAAAGTCAGCATTCAATCACATAAAAAAAAAATTTTTTTTATGGATATTCTGTCTGTCTGATATTAAATCGGAGCTACGTATTAATATTAGTTGTACTTTTTTGTTTCAAGTTCTTATTTATTTTCATTATATTTTCGTTGCACCTGGCAATTTAAAAAATTATTTCCTTTTTAGGCGCAACTACGGTGCTGACTTTAGTAACTATGGGATTTGGTGGCAGGTCATCACTCCCTAGAGTTGCATATGCCACTGCAATAGATTGGTTTGTCATTTTATGTTTTTCCTTTGTTTTTGCTGCAATGGTTGAATATGCTTGCGTTAACGTCGTTGATAGAAATGATCTCATTAAACTACAAAGAGCTCTGAAGCTTCAACAAGACAAGGAAAGTGTAAGATTTCTTAATTTTATTTATTTATTCATTTTGTAATTTTAAATATAATACTAGATTATGTAAAGCATTTAGTTGAATTTTCAGGTTTATAAGTTATATGTATTGTTCCTTTTACTGTATTAATATAGAGCTAATTTTCAAATCATTTAAATCAATGTTTCTAGACTAAACCATATTGAATAATATAAATACGGTATTACGCTTCAATATTAATTTTCAAGTATAAAATAGATTGGAATATTGGTTCTTTTACTCTTTTATTTGAAATATAGCATCTATATGTAATATTTCCATGACATTTGCTTTCTATTACTACCACTTTATACATTTGTTCTGAAATTATGTAAAAAAACAGATAAAATAGCAAATTTTCTTAATTGAAATATTATTTATCATAATAAAACGCCCTGAACAAAATTATGCAATTTTTTAACGAAATTCTGTGCTAAAAGTTTCACTAATTTCACTAGTTTAGCTAGATCACTAAAATTTGAATCGGAACTCTGTGTTAAATAAGATTCAAATTTCAATCATCATTTTTTCAGTAAAAACACAATTTGTCGATATATTATCTCCAATCGGAATTTGTCACCAATCAAAATTCTGATGACTTTTGGATTATCTAATAAGCTGAAATTGAAACTGCTCCTCCATGTCTGACGAAATGTGACTTTCGATCATTTCTTGACAGCTACGCACAAGATTTATCGTCTAATTGTCGTTCAGTAAAAGTTTATTGATCATAAAAACTAAAACATGTTTTTGAATTCAAATATTTAGAAAGAATTTATTGCCAAATCGTCAATGGAAATCCTAACAGCTTTTTGACTAGTTAGACTGTTCAATGTTCATCTGGAGCTCAGTGCAGCATTGGTGGCTATTTAAGTGAAATGAAAAAAAAATTTAAAAACTGCATGAAAATGTTCTCGCTAAATGGAATTTATCGTCATTAAAAATTTCGATATTTTTCAAAGAAGCTAGTTTGCACATATCTGAATTGGAACTATCTGCTTGATTTCAATGCAGGTTCCAATTGCTTAAATGGTGGGAGCAAACTTTTATGTCATGTAATCTCCACTTGAAGTTCCAATGATTTCCCTTAAAAATTAGACAGGCAACAAGAAAGAAGAAAATGGAAAATAAAAAATTTAAAAAATAAAAAGAGAAAATAATTTGTTTTTCCCAAACAAAAAACATTAAAAAATGAAGAGTGCATTAGTGAATGATTGAAATTTTGTCAAAAACAGAAGTGCAGTTACACTTTGAGCCATCCCTTTAATTAATTGTACAGTTTGTTGGAGTTTCAATTGAAGTTTAATTTTAACTGGTGATAATCTGACTATAAATTCTGCTCGTATTTGGGTTTAGAAAACTATTTAAATTTAATATGTTATCCAACACAGTGCATCCGTTAACATTTTAATGCTCTAGTTTATCCCAAATTCAGCATAATTTTGACTGACGATGAATTCCATTAGGAAAGATCATAGTCATAAATTCTGATTTCTGTTATCAGGAAAATGAGAACTAATACTTTCAAAGTTGCAGTGAAAATTTAAAGAACTCTGGATTTTAATAAGAATAGAAGGCAATATAAAATGGTGATGGAATTTGCATGTATCGGTCAGAAAACGAATGCAACTTGGTTCGTCATTGGACAACTTTTAGCATTTTAGCTAGAAGGAAAGAAGTCGAAATTTTGGTAACAAAATTTCACCATAATAGCCACAAAAGAATTGTATCCCCACACAAAAAACCTATTTTTATTTTCTCATTCGCAGCTAAGAAATGTTAACAGCTTCCAGTTAATACTATATTTTTTAACAGGCTGTTAAAATACGTAATTATATTTATCCAATTTTTATATAGTTATCTAATTTATTTATCTAATTTATTTATCTAATTTATTAGATAAATATATTTTTATATTTATCTAATATTTAATTCAATTTTTAGATCCAACTTTTATTAGTTTATTAAGCATATAAATATTGAATCCCCTCCTCTATGCTTACTTATTACGTAATACGTATTATACTTACATATAACTAGGGGAGATTACTTTTTGTTATTTGAATGAAGTTTTCTCATAAATTTAATTATTTATAAAAAGTGCAATTCTTTCCAGTACACAGAAATTTGTATCTTACCTAATTATTTTTCTTCAATTTTCTATCGTCGTGGAAACTGAATAAAATACAATGATGGAAAAAAAACTCTCAACACTAAAAAAAGTTACTGTAGAGTAATGAAATTTCGGCAATGCGCTTGTCTGAGAAACATATTTAATTGATTAAAGATTCTAGAACACAGGTTAATGCAAATAAGAGAAAAAACATTTCAAGTGTGGAATACTGGTACATAAATAAGAGATGCAACCCCCAGAATTTTAAATACACGCATGTAAACAGGCATGCATTGTGCCATACAGATGCCGTATTTCATTTTGCGTGATGTGATTGAGATCCATGCTTGTTGCATTTGGTCAGTCAATACAGAGATAATAAATGTTAGTTGTGAATGACTTGGATTTTTTTATGCAGATGCAGTACGGTGTGCCACAGCCATACTCCGTACATGGAGGTATACCGTCTGAGTAGTGCCACGTTGCCTCCAAGATCCCGGTCTTCTTGAAGCAGTACATTTCCTTGACCACTGCTGCCAACAATCATACATAGTGGCCGGGATAGTCTGGTTGGTAAGGAGTTGAACTCGCGTTCGTGAGAACAGGAGTTCGAATCCTGCCTGCCGAAGAATTTCCTTTCAGTAAAAGTTGACTGGTGCACGTTAAATCTATCAGGGTCAAAAAGTCCTCCAAGTTACCATTACAAATCCATAACTCTTGGGGTACTGGTCCAGGAGTTCTCTTGTTTTCTGGTTAGGTTCAAAATTACAAGGCAACGGAGTTGTACATTGGTAGTCGTTAACTCAAATTTCGGTCTGCTGTTCAACGATGGTTTTAAAATCATACACAGTGGAGTCGTGGTGGCTCAGGGAATCGAAAGTTCAACTTCCAATTGTCGATACGAATTCCGAAATTTCGCATCCAGCTGATGTTAAAATATCCTCAGTAGTACACGGATCATGGGTTAGAGTCCCCTTGCCGTCAGACTAACTATGGGAATATTTAGTGGTTTTCTTCACCATGTAACGTAAGTGCGGGTTAGTTCCATCGAAAAGTCCTCCATGAAGGCGAATTTCTCTCAATATTTGATGCAGGAGTTCCTTTGTATTCTGAATTGGGTTCAAAATTACAAGGCTACAAAGTTGAACATTGGTAGTCGTAAACCCAAAATTGGGTCAGCTGTTCAACAAAGATTAAAAATTTATTAAATTATGCATAGTAGATACATCTACTTGTGTCTACTACTAAATACTACAGTCTGTCTGCAATACCGAGAAAATAAAATCCGCCTTCTCGTAGCCCCATTACACGACCACGTTCAAAGTCAGTGAGCTGTTGATAATGGCTTACTCGTCTTCTTAAAGGCATTCTTGACTAACAGCAAATTACTATATCAAAATTTAGCGAAAAATAACGCTTGCGAAATGTAGAACTAATATTTAAAGCAACCCTCATTCACATGTTCAAAGTGGCGCTATTATCGCCAATCTGATGAGCCAAGCATGAAATTTAAGAAGACATAATATTTTAGTTGTGTAAATAGATCTACGAAATTTAACTTACCTAGCACAACTCCTTTTTGGTGTTGAAATTTTTTTCAGTCAGCGTATTAATATTTTTCTGAACTTTCAGATTCCAGAAACGCACAAAGAAAATGGAGATGAACTAACAGTTGCAGGAATTTCTTGTGATAATGAAAAAAAATCAGAAACGTTTTTTAAAAGATTCCGTCCATTTCGCTGGAAAAAGAAAAAACGATACAGAGAAATCAACACTAACATTCAAACAAGCTGGACTCGAGATAGAGGAAGCCGTATTGATGGATATGCTCGAATATTGTTTCCTTGTGCTTTTGCTCTCTTTAATATTCTCTATTGGACGTTGTATTTGTATACTATTGATGATGAGATACCGGATGACATAGATATATTGTAGTTGATTTCCAGTTTTAAGTGGCTAAATGTAACAAAGTCGAGTTCTTCGACAGATTTTAAGATTTGTTTACAAAACAACCGGCATATTTAGTACGAAAATTTTACTTGGTATTGATTTTAGCTTTCATCCATTTAAAAAAAATAGACTGAACGTTTCTAACAGGTTTATTTATTTATATGCACAATTCTTTACAGTAACGTCCAACGAGAGATTAAAAAATATATAAATTAAATTACTTAAATATAAAGATTATAATTATTGTGGTCAATGCATTTCTAAAAGTTTTTAAATTGAGGTAACGTCATAGACAATTTAAAATACATAATCGATGTAGTATTTATTGTTATTCAGTCATTCAACGTTTGATGGGTGACCAGATGAGGACTGACTGAGTACAAAATTAATAATCTCGAAAACAAAGATTCGCATTAAAAAGTATGCCTATCTTAAAAACTGTGAAAATGTTATGCCAAAGTTTTTGGAATTTAGTTACAAAAGTTACCAACAGACAGCGCAGTGCACCAAATAGAGTTTTTTGAAAGTAATAGGCCGTAAAACTGTAACCAAACATTGCTATTCCAGTAAAAAAAAGAAAGAAAGAGAGAAACATTTTATTCTACAGAATATACAGCTTAAACCTATGATCCTGTACTCTATACTACACCCTCCTTTCACGTTTTAACGCTAGAATGTATCATTCTAGTCATTATTTGACGCGCCATCTCTTGGCAACCTTTGTAACTAAGTAGGAAAATTTCTTTATAACATTTTTTAGCTTTTGAAATTAAAATTTATACAGCTCTCACAATAAACATATTGATTTCATTCTACTATCACATTTTTTTGAGGTTTTGGATTTTGAAATCAGTCAATCATCAGCTGGACATTTTCTAAATTATTGAAATATTACACACATTTAAAAAAATTTAATCGACATAGCGTTTCCAGAAAGTCAATTGGTACCAAGCAAATATTTTGCAACGACTTTTATGTGATTGTTAAAAGCATTGAATAACTATGGTTCCCATAAGCAGATCAAATTAGCATCCTCATTTCTGAGGAACTTATAGCATTTTAAGTAAGAGAGCTTTATAAGAATGTAAAATATTTTTTTAATCTTTCCCAATTAACATCTCCAAAGATACTTACATAAAACATGTTTATAAATTAGTTACTTTTAGGTGGATTAGCATAGTTAAAAAGGGTTATACTATAGCTCTATGATAAGAGTTGATATTTTATTAGCATATAAAACTGAAAATGAAATTATAAATATATCTAAAATTGTATGAAATAAAATGCTTGAATTTTACCTATTTTCATCACATTTTCAATATTACTAGTTGATCTCTTTCTTATTTAGATAAAAGTAGTTCGTTTTTACTGCACTGTAACATCTATGCTGAAGGAATACTAAATAGAAATTCTATATATATGTGAATGAAGTAAATTGATGTGACTATATACAATATTTTTATAATGCTCAATGCTGTAAAGGGAGTGTACAAAATAATGGAATTACATTCATGCTAATAAATTTTTTCATATTGCTCCTGAAATACTTAAAAAAATATTTTTAAGGTATCCAAATTGGAATTTTTTTAATTAGTTGGGAAATACGATTCACTAAAAAATTAAGAAAAAATCTTCCAGGAGTATAAAATAACTACTTTAATTACTTATGTCTTGCGCAGTTTTGAACAATATTCAAATTTAAAAGAAACAAACTTTAAATTTATTTTAAAAAGATCTAAAAATTGTGTTTAGTTTTATTGAATATTTTTAAAAATACGGCAAAAAAAAACGTAAGACAAAAAAGAAATTTTTTTTTTTTGTTTTTAATAAAAATATCCGTATGTCAATAAATATTGAAGCTATGCTTACGAAATTTCGTTTAATTAATGCATCAAATAATCAAAATAACTACCTCAAGTTACAAACGTATTGCTACATTTTTTGGCAGAGGGTGTTCAAAAACATCATTTTCCGTTTGGAATTTACTGTTGGTCCCTTAAACCTTTAAAAGTTTCAAACTTCATTGATATGTATGAAAAATCGCATGATCTAAACAATTCTGAAGTTATTAAATACCTTGTTAAGTACTTCAGGAGAAATATGAAGATAAAAAATTATTACGATAGAAGTGTTTCCATTATTTCGTCCTACCCTGTGAAAGTATTTTAAAATCTGTTTTTGATGTCTAATTTTGCTTAATGTTTCAATTCAATTTACGCATGTTTTTCATCATGTTTTTATAAAAATGAAAAGATTAGTTCAGTACTTTTCTGAAATAGTAAAAAAATAAATAGATAAGTGTAAACTTATTTACCAGAGAAGCTCAAGGATTAAATATTTTTTATGAAAAAGGATATTTTCCTTGAAAAATTAGATTTTTCAAAACATTGAGAAGAAAAACTAGTATTTATAATAATCCTCTACCAAATTTATATCAGTTTATTTACCAGCTTTACAGCTTTTGAATGCAAAACTTCTGAAAAGATTAAACTTTCTGCCTGAAAAAAACTACAAAAACCCAAAATAAACCGGGATTCTTTTATTTGCATTGATATTTCAAATATTTTATTAGGTTTATAACACTAATTAAATTTCAAAACATACCTTACAAAACAGCAATAAATACAGACTATTGTTCTCTTTCCATTAAAACTATGATTTTTCTATTTACATATTTATTTTTTTCAAAATAAGTCAATATCTAGGGCCTCTTAAGTATCCCTGAAACAAACTTTTTGCAATAATTATCTGTTTCAAAGATAATTAAACTCTGATGTATCAGTCACCGTTTAATATAGAATCCACTACAGACTAAGAAGAAGTCTTTAAAAATTTAAAAATCAGTCTTTTTCATTTTCAAACTATCATTATTTTATCTTTATCACGGTCTAAATTATAAATCGAAATTTTGAAATTTATACAGATTTTGGATGAAATGAAAATTAGAAATATGGTACATATTATCAAACTTGTGTTTTCAAAATAATTTTTAGAGCCTATAAAAATAGAGATATTGGAACATTGATTTATAGGTGGTATTCAACCAATACGGATTGAAAAATAAGCAATATTTAATATTGTATAGTAATCCTCTTAATCATCTTACTTACTTAATTTATAAATTAGTAATTAGAGCAAAGATTTTTTGTAACGAAAAATCTCATTTTTAATGTAATGGTAAATCTTAATTCAGAAGATGCGTCAGCAAAGCATTTTACACTTTTTTGAAAATTATATATAAAACATGACATTCTACAAACAATAAAGTTTGGTTACGTAATAGGATATATATACGTATATTTATATATATAAAAACTCAGCGGCGCGACAGCCCGTAGAGGGCCAAGGCCTACTGTGCCCATCTCAGTTTCTTGACCTTGGGCTCTGGGGTGCAGGAGCAGATGTACCGGTCAGGTGGTCAGCCGTACGCGGAACCCTCAGTGTTTAGTTCCCAAGCTTGGTAACTCATTGATCGACCCACTGAAGGGATGAAAGGCTGAGTCAACCTTGCCCGGCCCAAGGATCGAACCAGGGACCTGTGGCACGACAGCGCTACCGCTCAGCCACCGGGCCTCACATATATTATACTTTTCACTAATATTGATTTATTTTTATGTAACTTTAAATTACATTTATATTTTATGATACTAACACAGATAGTATTAATTATAATTGTCTATTGATCATAAAACTAAGTTTATTTAATCAAAACGCATATACTTTGCATTAAATACAATTAAAGAGTAAAATTTCACAGAAATTCAAGATATGAACATTGCACTCCCCTTTTAGTCGAATAACCCGCTTAATTGCATAGATTTGGCTGGAATCGATGGTANTATATATATATATATAAATAATTTATTCTCTAATTTCTTCAGTTCTTAGAAATATAAAACTAGACTTTTCCATTTAAAAAATCAACCCCGTGATAAAAACTGTTGATAGATTCTTTTTACTGCTTTCATAATTTTTATCTTCAAATTAGTTTCAGAAACGTATTAAAAATTAATAAAATTCATCGAAAATTGTGAATATATGGAAAGAAACCAAATATGTGGGACAAGTCTTCTCTTTACCTACCTTTAACTATTTTATTTTCTCTTAAATTAAAATTATGAGAGAGCATTTTGAACAAAAAATTTTTACTAATATTATCTATATTAAATATTTCTTGATGTGAAATGATGCAGTTTATTCCATATGTAAAATTATATTAAATTTTTTCACTTTAGGTACATAAGAGAATAAAATAGCTCTTTTGGCACTAATTATTTATGTTGTGTAATTAGGAAATTGTATTCAGCTTGATCCTTATATTTGAATTTACAGTAATAAAGCCTACATATATAATTTTTAGAATTTAATAAATAAAGTGAATATACGCTGTCCTTTTAATGCTTGACTGATTCTGAGTTTAATTCTATGCTTTTTTGGTACATATAATTATTATTAAGTCTGCCTTTAATGTGTTGGAAACGTAGTAATAAGTTGGATACCAATAATATGTTAGGATGACTGAATGGAACCGGCTGATTTTGAAAATAAATGCTAGCGGAAAAAGGTATCATGATTCTTACTAGAGGAATCCATGTCAGTAACTTTTTTGACTTTTTTCATGTTTATTTCAACCTCATACACCAATGTTTCAAGCCATAATACAATTCTCAGATAGGTTAAGGGGTGTTGAGATTTACGTAAAAGCAAAATATCTAAACATTTTTCTACAGAGCATGGTTAGTTTAAATATACTATTGGAATCCAGATTTTTTTACAATGTGTATAAATATCTAGAAAGTTGCTCATACATTTACGATTTTTACAAATTAAATTCAAGTTAAATGCAAAAGTGCAAAAATTTTAAATATATTTACTTTTTTTCTAAAGTTAGCATCATTTCGTGGGCAGTTAAAGGCACAAAAATGATTTAAATATATAAAGCTTTTTGTAACAGCCTAGAAAATGTTTTCTTTAATGGTTAACAAAACTCATCGATATGTTATGGAAATAAATATTTTTTGAATTTTTAATTCAAAAATTTTTGTTTTATAAACTAATTTTGATCAAACTATAACTCGATTTATAAAATTCTTCTTTTTATCAAACAAATCTATCAAAATTGTGAGGTGCAATAGAACTGCAAGTATATTCCTCAAGAGGTTAAAATATTGATTTTGCGAAAATTAATCTAAAGTTTGCGGATGGATAACATTAAATAAAAAGTAGCTTCAGATTTGTTTGAAGAGTTTCAGAAGTTTTTTGGTGGTACCAACAGAATGTTGATTTCAAATTAATCGCAATAAATAAAATAACGATATTTACTTTTTGTTAAAAAAAAAAAAGATTATGACTTCAAACTACCCACTTAAACCCCATAAAAAATCTAAGAACAACGAAAATCATTGGAAGTCATGAATAATGATTCGGAAAAAAACAGTAAGCGAATGAAGCAAGCGTTGATTTTGGCGTCATGCCTTTCTCGTATGTTAGATTCGATAAAGATAACAAAAATATCCAAATAATAATAATAAAAACTTTTTATTCTAAGTAGTGAAATTTTCTATCTAAAAACAAGAAACTCCGACTCATAGAATCACTAGCAATATTATGGATGATAATGTAGCAAACATATTATAAAAACTTCATGTTATATAAATAATTATAAAGAAAACAACATCTCAAAAGTTTGGCTTGAAAAAAATATAAATAAATATAAATTTCATTCAAATTCCATATCTCAATAAACATTCCAATGCTTTAATCTAACAAAATTAATTTTTTTTAAAGTTACAAAAACCAATAACTAAAGTTTTGTATGAAATAAATTGATTATAAATTTTAATTCTTTGTGATATATTTTCTAATTCTCTCTAATCCGCAAATAATCATTTAAATTAGATTAATCCTCTGTTTTAGTAAATCAGAACCACAATTATTGGACTTCAGAATGGTGTCGCCATCTCTTGATGAAGATATTAACAATAGTCGTGAGCTTTAAATATTTCAAAGAATTAAATTACATAAACAAATTTACTATGATTAAAGATAAATGGCTGTTTATTTCAGATTTCGTTTGAATTGCTTTTTCCATAAAAATGACAGACAAATTGAAAGAGAATTAAAAATAAAACAAGTCATTCAAAGGTAAGTAATTACCTAAGAATGGATTACAATAAAACTACAAATAAAAGTAATTTAATTTAAAAATACCTTTGTAGTTCAATAAAAATTAACAACCCAAGCAAAATTTTGGTTTCTAAGTAACATTTTTACTTTTTCAGCTGATTGAATATAATATTTCATACAATATTTCAAATAAAGTAAAATTGTTCAACATTTTTATACATGGATAATGTATATAAATTGTTCATAAAACAGAGAAAGCTAAAAAATGACCAGATGAACTTCTTAATTTTTAATATTTATTAAATACATAAATTCCAGAGTAAGTTTTTTTCTGTCAATTATACCTTATTAAACAACTACTATGACAAGTTTCAAAGGAAAAAAAAAATCAAAATTTTTCAACATTATAAAAAATATCAATAAAATCAAAACATTGCATAAAATACCTGATGCAATTACTTAAATACATGTAATTAAAAGCTTTCCTTGCATGGAAACACCGTTGAAATAATTTACATTTTTTAAATTGTTGATCTCAAATAAAGCTTATACTAAAAGCTATTAGGAAACGTTAAGATGTTTCAAGATATTTGACTTTATAATTAATTTCTTGAAAAAAAAATTATGCGTATGTTGAACTATATTATGTTAATATTTTTGTTTAAAAATATAAAAATACAAGGTTACTAATACGTTTTTTCAAAAGTGCAGTTAGAAAAAATTCAGTTAAAAATATCATTAATAACTTGAACATAAAGGTAATTGATATATTCAATTTGCATATATAATACAGAGAGAAAGAGATTATAGTAAAATAATCGTATTGTATGGTAATAAAATTCTTAGGGGAAAAAAATAAAATAGATAAAATAAAATTAAGTAAAAAATTAGTTAACAGAATTTACGGTATTAAAAAAATTCATTTGGTAATCTTTAATTTATATGGTATTTTTTTCCAAAATTTCTGGTATTCAAAATAGTTTTTATTATTTCAAATTTAACAAAAATTACAAAACTGAAACCAAATTTATGGATTTTGGGCCCTGCTCTTAGGTATCACGATAAAATTACAAAGTTTTATCACATTTAACCATTTTTTTCGCATTTTATAAAACCATTATTTTAATGATAATTAATTGATGGTAAAAGCGTTTCTGTAAAAATTAACGAGCTTTTTGGTGTGCCTGTAAGAGCTAGAAACAATGTAAATTTTACTATATTCTGGTAGTTTCTAACCATACTTTTATCCTTACTGTACAGTTATTTCAAAAATAATATTAAGCATATTATATATATATATATATATATATATATATATATATATA